>NW_027755002.1:0-301 GCF_054177405.1 Leptonychotes weddellii | reverse complement strand
TTAAAAATGCAGACTCTTGGGCACCTGGGTGGCTCAGTTGGTTAAGCGACTGCCTTCGGCTCAGGTCATGATCCTGGAGTCCCTGGATCGAGTCCCGCATCAGGCTCCCTGCTCGGCAGGGAGCCTGCTTCTGCCTCTGACCCTCCCCCCTCTCATGTGCTCTCTCTCTCTCATTCTCTCTGTCTCAAATAAATAAATTAAAAAAATCTTAAAAAATATAAAAAATAAAACATAAAAAAAAATAAAAATGCAGACTCTTGAGCATCACTCATAGAAGTTCTTCTGTATCTGTAAGTCTGGA
>NW_027755001.1:0-301 GCF_054177405.1 Leptonychotes weddellii | reverse complement strand
CCCAGGTTGTTTCTCTTATCCTACCATAATCATTATTATTATTCAAAGAAGGCATTTGTTAAATTAATGAATGCCTGGGATCATAAAATCTCTAACAGCTAAAATTATCCTTTATTCACCTCAGTAAATCTCACAGATAAATAGTACTTTGGAGAGGGGGGCGGAGCAAGATGGCGGAGGAGTAGGAGACCTGGATTTCATCTCCTCTCAGGAATTCAGCTGGATAGGGATCAAACCATTCTGAACACCTACAAACTCAACAGGAGATCGAAGAAAGGAATAGCAACAACTCTCTGAACAG
>NW_027755000.1:0-301 GCF_054177405.1 Leptonychotes weddellii | reverse complement strand
CCTATTAGCCCAAATATTAGAAGAGGAAACTCTAACATGGAGAATATTCATTTTGTGGAAAAAGTTTTCAAGGAAACTGGTAAGAAATTACATTTTGAGACAAAAAAAAAACTTGAAAAAAATAAATTTTAAATTGAGTTCTATAGAACATCTCTGTGTGGGTAAAAATAATGCATATATAATCTTGAAAACTCTGTTGTCTTTACTTACAGATAACAGAATTACCATGGGGACAGAAATTTGGTCTTTTTCATTCATGTATCATCAATTCCTGGAACAGTGCTTGCCAGAACAAATTAGA
>NW_027754999.1:0-301 GCF_054177405.1 Leptonychotes weddellii | reverse complement strand
ACAAGCATAAACCGTTTCATAAAACCACAAACATGATGACAGGAAGCAGTGGTTGTTGGAGGGGGATGATGCCTGTGTTCATTGTATTTATTGTAGGGATAGCTTCATGAGTTTATACCTGTGTCAAATTCATACCTATGCTTAAATATATGTAGTTTATGCTAATAAAACTGTGCCTCAATAAATCCATTTAAAAGGTGCATTAACTGGGGGGGAAATCTCATGATGGCATCCTGCAAACCTAATTGTGTGTCTTTTCTTTCTCTCTTATTTTCCTACGCTGTGGAAGTGTTACCTACCT
>NW_027754998.1:0-301 GCF_054177405.1 Leptonychotes weddellii | reverse complement strand
TGAAGGGAAAACAGCTAGATGTGGGTCTACCGCATATGTGGCCGGGTGAAACTACCTGGTGGCATTGCTACCTTGCATTTGCCCAGACAATCACTTTGCACTGCAAAACTCATTTGCATCTCATCTGATTCTCATAAGGGATGCAAAACAGCAATTTTCAACCCCATTTCTTTATGAGAGTGTATAGGCTCAAAGATAACACCGAACGGGTAATAAATAATAATATGATAAAAGAATAAGCTTGTTTAAATAATAAATGATAATAATATTGTATTAAATAATTAACTATATTCACACAACA
>NW_027754997.1:0-301 GCF_054177405.1 Leptonychotes weddellii | reverse complement strand
AACACTCTTTTGCTGGTTTTAGCAGGAAAGGATTCAATATAAAAAATTATGTGCTTATAGAACTTCTAGAGGGGCTGGAGGGACAGGTTCTAGGCTAAACCTCCCGGGGGATGAGCTCTAGTTCAGCCCTACAGAGCTGGCCTGGCAAGGGAATTGCTAGAAAAGAAGAGGAGAGAAATTTAAGATCTTGGTCAAAGTTGTTTTTTTTTTTTAAAGATTTTATTTATTCATTTGACAGAGAGAGACACAGCGAGAGCGGGAACACAAGCAGGGGGAGTGGGAGAGGGAGAAGCAGGCTTCC
>NW_027754996.1:0-301 GCF_054177405.1 Leptonychotes weddellii | reverse complement strand
GCATCCTGAAAGGTGGGGACCCCGAAGGCTAAACTCTACAGGTATTGGATCCTGCCAGGCTCCTGTGCTAGGTACTTATGTGTATTGTGGTGTTTAACTCTCACACCAGCCCCAGGAGGGTTATTATTATTATTATTTTTTGGGGGGGGGTTATTATTATTATTATCCCTATTTTACAGAAGAGGAAAATGAGGCCCAGGTTAGTCAGAAGTGTGACATAGTTTGGACACTGAAGCAATTTAGAAACTTCTGTCCAGTCCTACACTCTATCCTTCTCTTAAATAGTTCTGCTCAGTTTCTA
>NW_027754995.1:0-301 GCF_054177405.1 Leptonychotes weddellii | reverse complement strand
GTGCTTGGTAGTAAGCATTTCTCCATCATGAAAGTCACTCTAATTGTTAGTAATTACCTTAACATTTTAATTAGTTATAGATACAATTATAAAATTAATGCCTTTCAGAATTGGATTTCAGAAGAATTGGTACTATTACCTAGGGCAAACTAAATGTAGGAAAGCTTGCTATAGCTTCAGTTATTGAATTTGCTGAATCTGGAGGAACTGGATTTGAGACTGAATGCCTCCATTGAAGGAATCAATTCACCTCTCTAAAATGTAGCTTCCTCATTATAAACATGGTTCCAATAATCATCTC
>NW_027754994.1:0-301 GCF_054177405.1 Leptonychotes weddellii | reverse complement strand
ATGTAAGTTCATCAGTTGTAACACATGTACTCCTGTGGTTAGAGAATATGGATAATAGGGGAAGCAGTGCATATGTGTGGGCAGGGAGTGCATGGAAAAATCTCTGTATTTTCTTAATTTTTCTGTGACTCTAACAACTCTAAAAAATGTTCTAAAAACCTAATGCTCTAAAATTACTCTAAAAAATGAAGTTAAAAAAGTCAATAAAAAATTATACATTTGTCGGGGCGCCTGGGTGGCTCAGTCGTTAAGCGTCTGCCTTCGGCTCAGGTCATGATCCCAGGGTCCTGGGATCGAGCCC
>NW_027754993.1:0-301 GCF_054177405.1 Leptonychotes weddellii | reverse complement strand
CTAATCACATGACTGGGTCCTCTGGCAACCAGCCCCCATCCTGAGTGTTACCTCATTAGCATAAATTCACATATGATTAAAAGAAGCTTGTTATGAATAACGAAAGATGTACCTCTCACACCTATCACTTAGGAAATTCCAGGGGTTTTAGACATTCTTGTGCCAGGAACAAGGGATAAAGAACAAATACATATTTCTTTCTTTTTTTTTTTTTTTTTTTTTTAAAGATTTTATTTATTTGACAGAGAGAAACATAGCGAGAGGGAACACAAGCAGGGGCAGTAGGAGAGGGAGAAGCAGG
>NW_027754992.1:0-4269 GCF_054177405.1 Leptonychotes weddellii | reverse complement strand
CTCCCTGCTCGGCGGGGAGTCTGCTTCTCCCTCTGATCCTCTCCCTCTCATGCTCTCTGTCTCCCATTCTCTCTCTCAGATAAATAAATAAAAAATCTTAAAAAAAAAACAAAAAAAAACAATTGTTGGATCATTACACTGTATGCCTGAAGCTAATATAACAATGTATGTTATTATACTTTCATTAAAAAAAATCCTGGGGGGGGAATATGATTTTCAGAGTTACCACGTTATAATTTTAAAACAATCCATTATCAACGACACAAACAGAAATATAAATCATTGGAATAGGAGGAAGCCCAGAAATAAACTGTCATATATACGATTGAATGATTTTTGACAGGAGTGCCAGGACAGTTCAACGGTAACTGGATAGTCTTTCCATGAAATAGTGATGGGAAACCAAGATAACCATCTGAAAAAACATGAAGGTGACCTTTCTGTCCACCATCTACAAACATGATTCCAAATGGATCAAAGATCTAACCACAAGAAATAACACTGTAAGCACGTGGAGGAAAACACGGAGGTACATCTTTAGGACACTGGATTTGACCAAGATTTCCTGGATATAATACCAAAGACGCAGGCAACCAGAGAAAAAAATTACTTCAGCAAAATCAAACTATTTGTGCATTGAAGGGCACTATTTCTCAAGTGAAAAAGCAACCCACAAAGAAAAAATTGGCAAACCACATACTTGATAACAGATTAATATCCAAAAGATGTACAAAAATTCAATAGCAAAAAACCCAAACAACTCAATTTCAAAAACACAATGTTTTTGTTTAAATTCCAGTTAGTTAACATACAGGTAATATTAGTTTCAGGTGTACAATAGAGTGATTCAGCACTTCCATAATAAAAAGTTTTTTAAAAAGATATTTTTAAAAAAAGAACAACTGTTGGCAATGATTTGTTGAAAAAGAAACTCTCTTGCACTGTTGGTGGGAATGCAAACTGGTGCAGTCACTGTGGAAAACAGTGTGGAGGTTCCTAAAAGTTAAAAATAGTACTACCCTATGATCCAGTAATCACACTACTGGATAATTACCCCCAAAATACAAAAACACTAATTCAAAGGATTACATGCTCCACCATGTTTATAGCAACATTATTTACAGTAGCTAAACTATAGAAGCAACCCAAGAATCCATTAATAGATGAGTGGTTGAAGAAGGTGTGGTATAATTATACATACAATGGAACACTACTCAGCCATAAAGAAGAATGAAATCTTCCCATTTGCAATGACATGGATGGAACTACAGAATGTAACGCTAAGTTAAATAAGTCAGTCAGAGAAAGACAAATACCATACGATTTCACTCATATGAGGAATTTAAGCAACAAGGTAAAATGGTGGGAGCCAGGGGCTGGGCAGAGGGGCAATGGGGAGAGTTAGTGTTTCATGGGAACAGAGGTTCAGTTTGAGATGATGAGAAAGTTCTGTAGATGGATAGGGGTGTTGGTTGTGCAATAGGGAGAAAGTCCTTAATGCCACATAACTGCATACATCAAGATGTTTAAAATAAAAAAATTTTATATATATATCACCATGACAAAAAAAGGATGAAAAGAGATTGGCATACTCTAAAAGAATGTCAATGCCATCCATAGCTTCATATGATGTAGAGAAAGGAATCCAAAGTACAAGGAAACAGGGGCATTGCAATGGGTTTATCTTGTGTCATTCAGTACCTCAACCTTAAAGGATACCCAAAATAGGGTTTAAGGGACATAAAATTAATAAGGTTATTGAGAAATAACCTAGTGAGGCTATAATGGCCGCCTTGACAAGTTCTAGAGAACTTCTCCCTTATAGGACAGTTACCATGGACATGTGCGAGTTGAAAAGGATTTGTTCTCAGATGTCTCAGTGGCTCAGTCAGTTAAGCATCCGCCTTTGGCTGAGGTCATGGTTCCAGGGTCCTGGGATCAAGTCCTGCATCAGGCTCTTTGCTCAGCAGGGAGCCTGTTTCTCCCTCTGCCTGCCACTCACCCTGCTTGTGCTCGCTCTCTCTCTCTCTCTGACAAATAAATACATAAAATCTCAAAAAAAAAAAAAAAAAGAAAAGAAATGGATTTCTCCTGAGCTCAGCCCATCCTGAACTGGCAGAGGCCATGGCAGCAGTCCAAAACCATCTGAGGTATGGTATTCATAGTTCATGTAAGAATTAACCATTCACATCTAAATTGGGTGAACCATAGGGATTTCTTGAAATGGCAAATTCCTCACGGTGTCTTCATGAAGCAAAAATGATGGGAAGCTCACTAAGGGCCCATCCAATCTGAACAACTAAAAAAATAAACCAATAACAACAAAAATTCTAATTCTCATGAAGAAAAGCTTGACCCGAGTCACCACGATGGGTCACAATCTCTACTTGACTGTCAAACCTAAAACAGTTCACTGACCCAGATTCTCAATTGATGGATCATGCATGAGTGAAGACTATAAAACAACAAAAAATGCATTACATTTTCCTCCAAACCCAACCCAAAGGCTCTGAGGTGATGGTGTTGGTCAGCTTATAATGGCCCATGAGGACTGTGGTCTGAACTAAAATTGGTTGCTTGAACCTGGGCAACATGAGAGTAATTATACTATGGTAACTGACAAATGCTACAGGTAAGCTCTCTTCTTTATCCCATTTTTCTTACTTTCCTCCTTTCTTCTTGTTTTCCTTTCTTTTGTGTGTGTGTTTTCTTTTGAGAGAGAGATCCTTAATCATTTATCTGAATACTAGTGTTCGAGGGACCTGTAGACTTTTACCAGGTAATAGGAAGTTACCATTATAGCTGACAAATCCAACTGGAGATTTCCGGGGTCAGGTCATGAGGAGACATTCGTCTTACTTTGTCTCACAAAGCACAGGTAAGGTCCATATGTTTATTCTTTTATTATGGCCTAATTTCTGGAATGCATCACTACAAAGAGTTAGCTGGCAATAGGCAGAAAGTCCATATTCCTTTGTGATCTGTAAAAGGACTATTATGGCAGGAGGTGCTGAGGGAAATTACTAGGCAGTGTTGCTGCCTACCTAAATACTAAAAGAAAAGTAATAATGCATCCCTGGAGTAAGCACTGAGAAGGACACCATTGGCCTGAAAAATCAGGAGTTGTAATTTCTATTACCTACACACTTAATTTATGGTTTGAACTGAGCAACTGAAAATTAGGTATTTCGTGGTGAATGTGGATTGTGTAAACTTCATTGCACAGCGTTCCAGGTGCCTCTGCCCTTGCAGATGTGCTCTCTTTCTGGGGGGATTGACAGGAACCCCTAGATACAGCCTCTGCTATGTTAAGTGACTTTTCTCCCAAAGCAGATCCTCTAATGGAAAACTGCTTTCACCTGAGGGAGGAAGCATTCCACATTTATTCCTCTGGCTCTTCTTATCTCATTGTAAGTACTCAATTATCTGTATTATTTATTTTCTGCTAAAAGTTCATGCAGAGGAATTTAATGAGCTATCAAAATTTTTTAAAGGAAGAGATCATAGAAGACACTCTTACCAATGAAGAACAAACCAAGGGTGCTGGAGGGGAGGTAGGTAGGGATGGGCTAGATGAGATATGGGCATTAAGGAGGGCACCTGTAGTGATGAGCAATGTGTGTTGTACATAAGTGATGAATCACTAAATTCTACTTCTGAACCTATTATTACACTATCTGTTAACTAAAAAAAAATGGTCATAATGTATGAATAATTAGAGAGACAAAATACTGTAGAAAGATAAACAGCAAATTGTCTTTCTATGAACTAATACAAATATTAAGATCTAGGTCTTCTAGGGTTTTGAGCCCTATTACACATGTCTTCATCTTGAAACAAAGGATCCTTATATGCAGAGAGTGTCTCTCAGCTAAAGAGCTTTCTTAGGGCCAGCTTTATGTCTCTGTTCCTCAGACCATAGACGAAGGGGTTCAGCATGGGTGTGACCACCGTGTACATCACTGAAGCTATGGCAGTTGTCCTGGAGTTTTGTGAAGCAGCAGAACTAATACACCCCAAAGCCTGTACCATAGAACAAGGAGACAACCAAGAGGTGAGACCCACACGTGGAAAATGCTTTATACCTGCCCCCAGAAGATGAAATTTTCAGAATGGAGGTTACAATTCTAGAATAAGAAGAAAGGATACCAATGAGTGGAATAAAACCCAGAAGTCCACTTGTAAGATAAATCGCCAGGTTATTGAAGAAGGTATCAGAACAAGCAAGTTGGATCACCTGATTAAGTTCACAGAAAAAATGAGGGATTT
>NW_027754991.1:0-301 GCF_054177405.1 Leptonychotes weddellii | reverse complement strand
TGCCTTCCGGACTTTTCAGCCCCCCTCCTCCTCCTCTGGGGTTCCACCTCAGCACACAGGTCAGCTCCCTTCAACCTCGCAGGCCGGCCATGTCCAGCCCGCGGTGACTCCTCCGTCCTCCATTCCTAGGTCCAGTTCAGCTGCTGAGCCTTTTGTTATGAGGACCTTCATCTCGAACTGTGTGACTTATCTCGTGTGGTTTCAGATCTCCCCGCTGAGGCTTTTCTGTCTTCTCATCGGTTTCCAAGGTTTGTGCTTTCCTTCCTTTCTGAAGCACATCGATCACCGCTGCTTGAACACG
>NW_027754990.1:0-301 GCF_054177405.1 Leptonychotes weddellii | reverse complement strand
GGATGCAAGGAACCATCGTGGTCAGTCATTTCCCAGGGGATCCGGGCAGAGGGCAAGGAGCATCCGACGGGGAGACAGAACTCTCAGTTTCCCACTCAAAGTTGTGCCTCAGGCTGGGTGTGTCACTGGGGAAAGCACTGAGCCCTTTGGGTCACTTTTTTAAAAAAGATTTATTTATTTATTTGAGAGAGAGAGAGAGCACGAGCTGGAGGGGCAGAGGGAGAGGGAGACAGAATCTCCAGAAGACTCTGAACTGAGTGCAGAGCCCGATGCAGGGCTCGATCTCACGACACTGAGATCA
>NW_027754989.1:0-301 GCF_054177405.1 Leptonychotes weddellii | reverse complement strand
CTCAGAGCTTTCTGCTGTCCGGGTGTCCCTCTCACACCCACACAGTCAAGGACTGATAGATTTTGAGGGAAGCAGCGTGCAACATAAGAGGAAGAAAAAGCTGGGGCGCCTGGGTGGCTCAGTCAGTTAAGCGGCTGCCTTTGGCTCGGGTCGTGATCCCAGGGTCCTGGGATCGATACCTGCGTCGGGCTCCCTGCTCAGCGGGAAGCCTGCTTCTCCCTCTCACTCTGCTGCTCCCCTTGCTTGTGTTCTCTCTCTATCTCTGTCAAATAAATAAATAAAATCTTTAAAAAAAAAAAAA
>NW_027754988.1:0-301 GCF_054177405.1 Leptonychotes weddellii | reverse complement strand
TAGTGGTGAACTACGGACAAAGGATGAGACTGGTTGACCTTCGGATCCCTTTCCACCCTTGAAATTCCATGATTCTGTGGAGTCCGGTAGGCAGTTGGAGAAAGATGGAAGGGAAAAGCAGGTGACATTATAGCACTAGTGGTACAGATGGGTGGGTACAAGGCATCAGGGTGTGGTTGGGGACATTAGAAGGGATGACATTTCAGAAGAGTAAATAAACTTCGGGATGGAAAGAGAGGAGTGGTCAAGGGTGGAGGGAGCCAGGTAGGGGCAGAAAATCACACTGACTGAAGGCACATTT
>NW_027754987.1:0-301 GCF_054177405.1 Leptonychotes weddellii | reverse complement strand
CTTGAGAAGCACAGATTATACCTTTCTGAGGTCTCAGCTAATAGAAGACCTGGCACACAACTTCTCAAGTGGATGATCTCCAGTGTGTACAGAAACTATGATACAGACAAAGTGAGAAGAGTGGGACAGAACTAGGATAATCCATGCCATTAAAGGAGCAGAAGAAAGAATGTGTCAATAGCAGGGTGCTGGCTGGCAAACTGAATGCAGTGAATGGAATTAGCAATGCCTATTCAATCATGGCCTGAATCAGTCACCTTCCTTAGTGAACGGCCCCACTCTGAATATAAGTTGGCATCTC
>NW_027754986.1:0-301 GCF_054177405.1 Leptonychotes weddellii | reverse complement strand
CGACTGAGCCACCCAGGCGCCCCTAAAAATCACTTTTGTATTATAACTGGATTTGGATTTGGATTCTGCTCTGTACCTTTATACATGTTGATGTCATGTTAGAAATAGTTTGGGGCGCCTGGGTGGCTCAGTCGTTAAGCGTCTGCCTTCGGCTCAGGTCAGGATCCCAGGGTCCTGGGATCGAGCCCCACATCGGGCTCCCTGCTCAGCGGGAAGCCTGCTTCTCCCTCTCCCACTCCCCCTGCTTGTGTTCCCTCTCTCGCTGTGTCTCTCTCTGTCAAATAAATAAATAAAATCTTTA
>NW_027754985.1:0-301 GCF_054177405.1 Leptonychotes weddellii | reverse complement strand
TTACCTCTCTTGAGCATAGATGCAAAATCCTCAACAAATTATTAGCAAATCAAATCCAAAATAGCATGAAAAGAATTACATACATACTACCACCAAGTGGGATTTAACCTACACATGCAAGTCTGTTTCAGCATTTGAAAATCAGTTAATGTAATACATTGCATTAATAGGCTAAAAATAACAACAACAACAAAATCACGTGATCATCAATAGATGTAGAAAAAGCATTTGACATTCAATAACCATTCATTAGAAAATTCTCATTAAACTAGATAGGGAAACTGTCTCAATTTGATAAAAA
>NW_027754984.1:0-301 GCF_054177405.1 Leptonychotes weddellii | reverse complement strand
ACAAGCATAAACCGTTTCATAAAACCACAAACATGATGACAGGAAGCAGTGGTTGTTGGAGGGGGATGATGCCTGTGTTCATTGTATTTATTGTAGGGATAGCTTCATGAGTTTATACCTGTGTCAAATTCATACCTATGCTTAAATATATGTAGTTTATGCTAATAAAACTGTGCCTCAATAAATCCATTTAAAAGGTACATTAACTGGGGGGGAAATCTCATGATGGCATCCTGCAAACCTAATTGTGTGTCTTTTCTTTCTCTCTTATTTTCCTACGCTGTGGAAGTGTTACCTACCT
>NW_027754983.1:0-301 GCF_054177405.1 Leptonychotes weddellii | reverse complement strand
CTGTCCCTCTCTTCTGCATTCTCCTGGCTGCCTATACTTGTCCTTCAGAGAACTTACTATGAGCGTGATTATGATGATCTATGTGATGAATTCAGTAATGCCTGAGCCCTCTCTGCAATGCCAGCTCCACGCAGGCAGGGACTCACCTGTTTTACTCCCTGTTGGGTCTTCATTGTCTACTTGGCACATGGCAAGTGCTTCATAAATATTTGAATGAATGAGTAGCGCATCTGCTTCCATTTGGATAGCAAGGTCAGGCCAAGTTGGGAATCCACTTCCCGCCACCTCCAGGGGGGTTGTC
>NW_027754982.1:0-301 GCF_054177405.1 Leptonychotes weddellii | reverse complement strand
TTGGACCCCAATGTTCAGAGCTAGGACTTGAGCCCACAAGACTGGGGAACTGAGGTGTCCATTCCCTTGGGTCTTGCTCTGTCTGTCTCTTGTACCTCTGTGGCTGGCCTTCCTCCCTGCCATGGGCCTTTGCCCCCTCCAAGGATACGGGGCCCTTCCATGTTAGGGCTGATGGCGGTTCCTTCCCCTCTATCCCGTCATCGCCCAGGGAGCCCTATGGCTGGGTCTGATACTCGTAAGTTAGCTTTAGCTGCAGAACCCCCAGTCTCTCATCAGACCAGAATATGTTTCTACCACCAGT
>NW_027754981.1:0-4269 GCF_054177405.1 Leptonychotes weddellii | reverse complement strand
GGTGAGCCTGGTGGTGGGTATTGAGGAGGGCACATTCTGCATGGAGCACTGGGTGTTATGCACAAACAATGAATCATGGAACACTACATCTAAAACTAATGATGTAATGTATGGGGATTAACATAAGAATAATAAAAAAAAAAGAAACGTGCTAATTGCATTTCTTAGTTATTGTATTTTCTGTTTTTATGATATATTTAGTAGAAGGATAAAATTGGGAAAAGAAGGATTAAAGAGGTAGTTAAAATGATTACAATGTGACAATCATAAATCCTAAAATCAACCAAATAGCCAATTCACAGTGTCTAGGTGTTTTCCTCAGCCCTTTGATGAGCTCTGAAGGCCATGTGGAATTAGTATAAATTACAGTCTTTGCTACCTCAGGGGAACCCACATGGAATTAATAAGCTTTGCTTCTTGCACGAGAAAAGAGCATTAGACAAGTAATGGACATCATTATATGATGTGCTATTTTCATGATTTAGACTATAAGTGCTTTAGGATTTAAAAGGAGAGAGAGAATATAGACAGTAAGAGAATCATGAAAAACTTTTTTTCAAAAAACAACCATTTGATTCAGGGCTAAAATGTAGCTACAATTTTATTTGGTAGATGGAATAGAATAGGACAGTTTAATTTAGAAATGGAAAGTAGAGAAGCAGGAGAATAGAAGACCTAGTGAAACAGTGGAATAAAAATTATTGTGGATTTTTGCACTATGTTGATGTGGGGATAGTGCTAATAATTTAAGCTAGGGCTATTAACCTTATATCTACAGTTAAGAGGAGGGGGCTGTGAATGGCTTTATGGACTTCTGTCAAATTTCCTGGAAAAGTGTGGGTTGAGCCTGTGTGAATGTATTTGGGTTGACTGTGGGTTGAGTGTGTGTGGATGTATTTGCATGTGTATAAAAATGTCTTGTCTACTACGCTTGTATTCTAGTCTCACAGGACTCTAACTCTCCCCCAAGTACACAAACCAGGGGTATAAAGCTTGAGATGTTAAATATTTTAAGGTCACACTATTTCAGGGGATCATAATAGACCAGTTCTTGGGACTCGTAAAATGAATATATTTGGGCAGTAGAAAATAAATAAATTTTCTATCAATGATATTTTATTTGAGGAAGATCACCATAATAGCTCTTTCTAAGAGTAGTGAGAATAAGGTAACGTGGAGACAATTAAATTATTAAAATGCATAAAGCTCAGGTCTTTAAGAAAGCCTATCATTTGGGCATTCCTGTTTCTTGAATAAGAAGACCCTCACAATCAACCTCTTAAATGCTCCCTTTACGTCTTTGTTTCTAAGTGTGTATATAAGGGGGTTCAGAATGGGTGCGATGATCCCATAGAAGAGGGACACCATCTTTCCCTGGTCCTTGGAGGCAGGGGATGGTGGTTGCAGGTACATGGAGATAGCTATACCATAGAAGAGTGACACCACGATCTGATGGGAGCCACATATGCCGAATGCCTTTCGCTGGCCGTCAGCTGACAGGATTCTCAACACTGCTTGGACAATAAAAGCATAAGATATAAGGATGAGTATCACGGGCATTAAGAGAAATAGCACACTGATAAAGAAGAGTTCAGCCTCGTTTGCTGTTGTGTCTACACAGGACAACTTGAGCAGAGCAGGGACTTCACAGAAGAAGTGATCTACTTCTCGATGGCCACAGAGCGGCATCTGAAGGGTCCAGGTGGACTGCAGCACTGAGTTGCCAAAGCCACTAAGCCAGGATGCGGCTGCCAGCTGAAGGCAGAGCCTTTGGTGCATGATAGCTGAGTAATGGAGAGGCCGACAAATAGCTACAAACCTATCAAAGGACATGACGGCCAAGAGAAGACATTCGGTGGCCCCCAAGGCTAGACATATGAAGAGCTGGGCCACACAGCCACCATAACTAATCACTTCCCTGGTGCTGGATAAATTTACCAACATCTGGGGAACCATACTTGTGGTGTAGTAAAGTCCAGGAGCGACAGATTGGTAAGAAAAAAGTACATGGGGGTATGGAGTTTGGGGTCCAGATGAGACACAAGAATTATTGCCAGATTGCCAAAGATAGTCAAGATGTAGGAAACCAGAAAGACCACGAAGAGTGGGAGCTCCAGCCATGGTCGGTCTGAGAAACCGAGGAGGGTGAACTCCTGTGGGACGCTCTCATTCACCTGGCTCATGATCAGTGGTTCAGCTCTTTGTTCCCTGAAACATAAAAGGTCAGTAAGTTAACAAATGCATATTTATTTACTGTCAGTTGGTTATCATCACTTTGTTAACAATTTATATAAATTACAGACTGATGGCATTAATAATGTGAAAAATGTATTGATAAAAATATAAATATCTTTCCAAGTATTTCAAAAGTGTTTCTGTGTTTCTTTGCAAAATGAATTTCAAACTTTTTAAAGCATGTCATCAGTTTCCACATTCACGGAATGTGTCCTGTGACCTTTTGTTGTTTTGCAAGTTCGTTGTTCTCACTTCTTTCTGCCTGGATACGTACTCTTAGGTAGAAGTCAGCATAGTTCTGGGGCGCCTGGGCGGCTCAGTGGGTTAAGCATCTGACTCTTGATTTTGGCTCAGGTCATGATCTCAGGGTCATGAGATGAAGCCCAGTGTCAGGTTCCACGCTTAGAGTCGGCTTGAGATTCTCTCTCTCCCTCTCCTTCTGCCCCTCCCCCAACTCACTCTAAACGAGTGAATGAATGAATGAATGGATAAATAAAATCTTTAAAAAAAGAAGCTTGCATAGTTCCTACCATTGGAATTTATTCTAATCTCTCCTTAATGCCAATGAGATTCCCTGTTTGTGCAAATTCGTTAAAATTGTTTAAATGTCACCCCTCCCACCCTGAAAAAAAATGTAGATAGTATCTAGAAAGTTATCAGACACAATTTAAGGAGATATGTTCTTTTTTTTTTTTTTAAGATTTTATTTATTTATTTCACAGAGAGAGACACAGCAAGAGAGGGAACACAAGCAGGGGGAGTGGGAGAGGGAGAAGCAGGCTTCCTGCTGAGCAGGGAGCCTGACAAGGGGCTCGATCCCAGGACCCTGAGATCATGACCTGAGCCAAAGGCAGACACTTAACGACTGAGCCACCCAGGCACCCCTAGGAGATATGTTCTTTTACTTTTTAGCTCAGAATTCATTTAGGATTTTTTAATAATAAGGATCTTGAAGTCTGACAGGCCTGGGATCACACTTTGCCCAGTTAGTCACATTACCCTTGTTTCTTATCCTCTGATCTTCCGGCGCTTCATTTGTAGGGTGAAAATAATGACGCTTTTTTAAATTGTCTTGATCTGAGGCACAGATGCCCACCCTTCCATCTGGACGCTGACCCCCAGAAACACAGCAGTGTGGATGAAAGGAACTTCAGTGATTCAGGGCCTCTGAGGTGCTCAGAGAGGAATTACGGTTTTTAGAACTCGAAATTTCCTAAGGTTGCCCATTGAAAGCTTCCCATTTCCTTCTTAACCCCCAAACCATCAACCTGAATAACAGGGATCATAGGAACCATCTGTTGTGAAGTAGACATGTGATTGTTAGTGTAAATTGCCCGGCATGGTGGCTGGCCCGCAGAAACATAGACATATTCGGGAAAGGATGGATGTGATGTGGAAACTCTGAGATGCTTTGGGCAGAAGCTACTCAGAGCCCTGCATTTCCTAGAGGTGTGAATATGTCCATTCTACCTGCTAAAAATGAATTCATGCCAAAGAAATCTTAACAGGACACTCAAAATTATTTCATTATTTTATCAATATCAGAATGTAAATTTTTCATTATTATTCTTGTTCTTCAAAAATGTTAGCAATGTGTATTTTAACTTTGTTTTATGTATTCTAGGGACTGTCCCCCCTAAGTATCCCCTCTCTTGCTCTCAGCTGATAAAGTTGAGATACATAGTCACAGATAGAGATATGAAATGATGTTCAAATGTATCTTTAAGTGAAAAAAGGTGGTTATTGAACATTGGTGTAGTATGATCCCATTAATTAAAAAAAGAAATTATAGGGGCGCCTGGGTGGCTCAGTCGGTTAAGCATCTGCCTTCAGCTCAGGTCCTGATCCCAGAGCCCTGGGATGGAGCCCCACATCAGGCTCCCTGCTCAGTGGGGATCCTGCTTCTCTCTCTCTCTCTGCTGCTCCCCCTGCTTGTGCTTTCTTTCCCACTCTCTGTCAAGTAGATAAATAAAATCTTAAAAAAAAGAAATTATATATATGAATATATACACACGCACACACACACACACACAC
>NW_027754980.1:0-301 GCF_054177405.1 Leptonychotes weddellii | reverse complement strand
CCAGTGTGATCTGGAGGGAGAGGAGCAAGAGATGAGACCAAAGAGAAATAGAGACTGGATCCTGAAGGGCCTTGTGGTCCACTGAGATCATTGACTCTTTCCCTGAGAGTGCTGGGGTGTCCAGGGAGGGCTCAGAGCAGAGGAGTGACATCCTTGGGGCACAAGATGGGGTTTTCACAGGATCCCTTTGGCAGCTGAGCGCAGAGTAGGCCGAGGGGACCAGGGCAAGAGCAGAGTTCACAGTACCACCTACCCCCATGACGGGGCTTCCTACAGTGGCCCATCATTTGGGGTTCCGCCT
>NW_027754979.1:0-301 GCF_054177405.1 Leptonychotes weddellii | reverse complement strand
TGTTCATTGCAGCACTGGTTTTAAAATTGCAAAAACAGGGCGCCTGGGTGGCTCAGTTGGTTAAGCGACTGCCTTCGGCTCAGGTCATGATCCTGGAGTCCGGGGATCGAGTCCCGCATCGGGCTCCCTGCTCAGCAGGGGGTCTGCTTCTCCCTCTGCCCTCTTCCCTCTCGTGCTCTCTGTCTCTCATTCTCTCTCTCTCAAATAAATAAATAAAATCTTTAAAAAAAATAAAAATAAATAAAATTGCAAAAACAATGGCTAAAATGTCTGTCTACTATGAAATGGATAAATAAATTGT
>NW_027754978.1:0-301 GCF_054177405.1 Leptonychotes weddellii | reverse complement strand
ATGATGCACCAGTCATGACCTACGAGACGTGAACAAGGACATCCCGTCAGGTTTAACTCGTTAGATGAAGCGTGGGGTTGAACAGAACTGAAATGAAAACAAGCAGCACCCTCCTCCTGCCACAGAAAAGTGCACACAGGTTAACTCTCAGCTGTGACTTAAAGATCTCCTATAACATGGCCATATGTGGCTGGCCGCCATGCCCCACGAGAACCCGTGTTCCAATCACAGCAGGACATGCATATAGGCCTTGGATCCAGGGAGACCGGATTCTGGTTCCAAAGTAAAAACTGGCCTCTCT
>NW_027754977.1:0-301 GCF_054177405.1 Leptonychotes weddellii | reverse complement strand
GCCACCCTGGAACCTTCCCTCACTGCTTCCTGGGTTGGCCTTTTCCTGGCTCCCTTCTCTTCCTGCTTTCTTGACTCTCTCTCTCTGCTGGAGCTCATCGCCGTTAAGAATCCCTATCGAATATTAAAGAACAGAATGGTCTTGGGACCTGCTCATGATAGTAATTATACCTTTAGTAGCTACGAATTGGGAAAAAAAAATACACAAGGCCCCCAAATTATCATGAAGGCACTCCTGCTCCTAAGTGAGTTTGTGTTTTACTTAACCACAATAGCATCTATGAATGTGGGAAAGCCTGTTC
>NW_027754976.1:0-301 GCF_054177405.1 Leptonychotes weddellii | reverse complement strand
TAATGTTTTTTTATACCTTCAGATATCTTTGCTAATCTTTATTGCAAAGGCTACAAATTACAATAGGCATTCTGAGAGTGTTATTAGAGTTATTATTGTACTTTTACATAATATGTAAAATTTACAACAATAGTTATAGTTATACCCTCATCTGTGTGTTATTGTCATATATTTAGAAACATATTATAAAGCCTATAATGAAATGTATGTTAAATAATCAGTTGTTTTTAAAAGAACTTAAGAGGGGCGCCTGGGTAGCTCAGTCATTAAGCGTCTGCCTTCAGCTCAGGTCATGATCCCA
>NW_027754975.1:0-301 GCF_054177405.1 Leptonychotes weddellii | reverse complement strand
TGGTAGTTTGATACAACGATAGTAATATTTTCTGCATTGGTGAAGTCACTCAGAAAAGAACAAAAGCCTTAGAGATGAAGCAGGTTTAAAACTGAGCCTTCAGGGACAGGTAGGATTTAGGTAGAACAGAGCAGATAGGCATATTTCCAGTGAGGTAAATGCACAAGCAAGAGAAATAAGACACCTATATTTGTGTAAACCTGGTAAATGAGGTCTGAACCAAGAATGTGGGGAGCTACAAAACCCCAAAAAACAAACAAACAAAAAAACAATTAAAAATTATTAGGAATTAAATTGGGGA
>NW_027754974.1:0-301 GCF_054177405.1 Leptonychotes weddellii | reverse complement strand
AAGTTGATAAAGCAGAGAAGGATGGACAGGAAGGGTTGAAGGAAGGACCAAACCTAGGAGAGAGAGGCCAGAGAAGAGGGTATAACAAGAATGTGGACTCCAAGGGCAGCACTTACTGATGGTGTGAACTTGAACAATCTTCTCTTCTTATCTGAGCCTTAGCTAAACATAAACCAATTTTGGACCCACTGTTACACTTCACCCTGCAACAAATATAGGGAAAATACTTGGAAGTGGCCTAGAGGAAGGGAAAAACAACAACTACAATTGACCTGTGCTCACAATAAGGAATCTCCACTTG
>NW_027754973.1:0-301 GCF_054177405.1 Leptonychotes weddellii | reverse complement strand
TTTGAAACCTGTATGGCTTCTAAATTACACTAATATTTTACTACATTGATAAGGGTAAATCAGGATTACCGTATTCCAGAATGTTGATTAAATGAAACATTTCATGGGCGCCTGGGTGGCTCAGTTGGTTAAGCGACTGCCTTCGGCTCAGGTCATGATCCTGGAGTCCCTGGATCGAGTCCCGCATCGGGCTCCCTGCTCGGCAGGGAGCCTGCTTCTCCCTCTGACCCTCCCCCCTCTCATGTGCTCTCTGTCTCTCTCATTCTCTCTGTCTCAAATAAATAAATAAAATCTTTAAAAA
>NW_027754972.1:0-301 GCF_054177405.1 Leptonychotes weddellii | reverse complement strand
GTGCTTGGTAGTAAGCATTTCTCCATCATGAAAGTCACTCTAATTGTTAGTAATTACCTTAACATTTTAATTAGTTATAGATACAATTATAAAATTAATGCCTTTCAGAATTGGATTTCAGAAGAATTGGTACTATTACCTAGGGCAAACTAAATGTAGGAAAGCTTGCTATAGCTTCAGTTATTGAATTTGCTGAATCCGGAGGAACTGGATTTGAGACTGAATGCCTCCATTGAAGGAATCAATTCACCTCTCTAAAATGTAGCTTCCTCATTATAAACATGGTTCCAATAATCATCTC
>NW_027754971.1:0-301 GCF_054177405.1 Leptonychotes weddellii | reverse complement strand
TCCATTGGTGAACACTTAGGGTTTTTTGATTTCTTGGCTATTTTAAGTAATACTGCAGTAAACATGAGTGTGCACCTATCTTTTCAAATTAGTGTTTTGTCATCTTTGGATAAGTACCCAGAAGTGGAATTGCTGGATCATATGGTAGTGGTTCTAATTTTGGGGGGAGACTCCATACTGTTTTCCACAGTACCTGCACCAAGTTAGATTCCCACCAACAGTGCCCTCAGATTCCCTTTTCTCCATATCCTCACCAACATTTATTATTTCTTATCTTTTTGATAATAGCTATTCTCACAAT
>NW_027754970.1:0-4269 GCF_054177405.1 Leptonychotes weddellii | reverse complement strand
AGAAGATGGACTCTGAAAAACAAACTGAGGGTTCTAGAGGGGAGGGGGGTGGGAGGATGGGTTGGCCTGGTGGTGGGTATTGAGGAGGGCACGTTCTGCATGGAGCACTGGGTGTTGTGCTCGAACAATGAATCATGGAACACTTCATCTAGAACTAATGATGTAATGTATGGGGATTAACATAAGAATAAAAAAAAATTGTTATAAGAATTTGTTATTAATAATTTTTTTCTAAATGTATCTTTGTTGTTGACACAAAGCCAGTATAGAATTATGAAAAATAATTAAATGCTAAGTATAGATTTCATGTGAAAAAATAAACCTATTTTTATTTTAAAGACACACCTGACAAGTTCTTATTGTCTGTGGATAGCAATAATATGTTTCATCAAATTATGGAACCAACTTAATACTAATTGTTCTATTTATCTCCACATTGCTTTCTAATGTAATAGAGTTTTACATTTAGAAAAAAAATCCATTACACTTTCACATCTGACAGGTTTTTGCCCCACAAAAATTTCAATTTATTTGAGCACTAACATTGCAGCTAACAACAATTTTGGAAAGTTTAATGATAATGCAAAAAAAGAAAATACCCTTGCAAAATTTACCACAGTTGTTTACTTTCTGAAAATGAGCACTAAACCATTTGCATAACATCTGCACTGCTTGGAGGGTTGAAACACTAAAGCAATTAGCTCTGTATTCTATAATGCATGTTGCAACTCAAGTAACGTTGAAGTTGAGCTAACTTAATATTTTGTTAGAAAAGAAAAGTCACTCTATTTGCCCTTTACTATTAGTGCTTCTTTAAACTACCCGATCATGGTTAATGTGTTAAGAATCTTGTGTTCAAGACAGTTCCAGGAAATACCATTTTAAGAAAAAATTTCAGGGACATTCAATTAGTCTTTCTAATATGTGTTTGTTTACAACTCCTTTATGTTCTTGAGTAGTACAGATTTTACACAGCAGTTCTACTATAGTAAAAAAAGCTGTGAGTCTATGATAAGAAATTATAAGAAATAATTTGTATTAGTGATATGACAAAATAACAATGTTATTCTAGATTAAATGTGCTGACCAGTACTTTGAAGTTCTATATAAATATCAGTATCTACAATTTTATTTTATGTTGTTTTTTAAATATTTTATTTATTTATTTGACAGAGAGAGAGAGATAGTGAGAGCAGGAACACAAGCAGGGGAAGTGGGAGAGGGAGAAGCAGGCTTCCTGCTAAGCAGGGAGCCCGATGCAGGGCTTGATCCCTGGACCCTGGGACCATGACCCGAGCTGAAAGCAGGCACTTAACAACTGAGCCACCCAGGCGTCCCCTACAATTTTATTTTAAAGAATATATATTATAACTAGGCAATCATGTTTCATTTTGTTTTTGAATAGTCATAAGATTTGACAATAAAGTGTTTTCTGATTTGGAAATACATTTAAATTGACAATTTAAAATTTATTATTAAGCCACATTAAATTCTGTATTAAAATCACCGTGATTAGATGTACTATACCTTAAGTCTAGATACGTCATTACTATGTAGCTATATATATTCTACAGGTAAACTTTAGTAATGCAAATAAAATATAAATGAGTATTAACAATTCTGCTATATTAGAAAGGCAGGAGTCATTTCACAGTTCAGCAGGGCAATGTTCAAACAATTCTGTAAAAGACCTAAGAATGCTAATGAAATATTAAGCAGATATAATAAAGCATATTGTGATGTGTGGCTACGCTTACCAGAAAGAAAGGGAAGTTACAGCTACCAGACCTGAAAAGGTTCACCGATAGGAAGAATGGTGGGCTCTCAAGTTGATGAGGGCAGGGTAGGTTATCATGATTTGGGGGGAGAAGGGTCAGGTGATACAGAAGTGATTACTGGGATTCAAAACTCAAAGCAGTGAAAAGAAAAGGGGTAAGGATTCTAGGTTGTAAGATGGGGAGTTAGAACCAAAACCTCTGTAAAACCTGGGACCCAGAAAAAAGGCTACATGCTTTACAAAAAAAAGACAAGCACATCCATCTACCAGGGGCAAAGTAAGAAAGCTTGACTAAGCCGTGTGTCCATGTTCACAATAGTAAAATATGGCAACATTCTCTTGAGACACTGAAAACCACAGCCCCATCTCTATCAGGTTTGAAGTTAGAATTTCCACTCCATGAAGGAAAGTTGTAACCTGGGATAGTTAAAGAGGAAGCCCAATATCCACAGGTCTGGTCACATTGTTTGGCTGATTATGAAGTGCCTCGTCTGCATGTGGGGACCTTTGGAGAGCATCCACAGTGGACACATAATCTCCTGTATCTGAGTGCATTGACATTCCTCTCTCCCAAGACTCCTTGTTACCAGTAATGTAATCTTGCTTCAAGTTCCTGAACATCCAGTCAAAATCTTAAGCCACTGTTCGGTTCATGCTCAGGTCATTGCTCTTTCCAGGCAAAGTGAGTAACTAGATGTGTTAATCAAGGCTGATCCTTAATGAAGTAGTTATTCTGTTATTGTCATCCTGAAAATGGTACCCTTTATGAGACAGGGATTTCTCTAAAATCAGGCTTTTCATGTATTTTTCACTTCAGTAAATGGGTCACAGGGAAGTCCTCTGGAGATTCAAAGATTGATTATAGAAGGAGTGGCCATCTAGTATTGTGGCAGAAGGAGGCAAGTTGGGAGTTCTAGTACAAATTTATTTAGCTTTAGTACTTACTTATAATTTATACTATATAAACTATTTCTAAAGGACCAGGACCAGGAGTACTGCTCCGCACACCCGCGTTTGTATCTAAGTGGATCAAATGACAACCAATTGATGCTGAGCAGGTTTGCTTGCAAGACACCTGGAGTTTCATAATTTGGCATTTAACCATTTGGGGAACTTAATGGCAAAGCAAGCAATGTTTCTCAAAAGTAGAGTAGTTTTTAGGAGAATAGACATGGCTGTGCTCTAAAACTTTCTGTGCAGCCACTAGGGTTCCGATAAAAGGCCTATTTGCATAAAATATCCTGTCCATTGACATGCACAACTATCAATTCTATTGGCTTGATTATAAGGGCCAAATGTTAGACCTACTCATACTCTAGTCTGAACCAGCCAGGAGCTTTTATTATTTTCTTGTTCTGCCTTCCAATTAAAATACAGCTTTCTGGGGTGCCTGGGTGGTTCAGTTGGTTGAGCATCCGACTCGTGGTTTTGGCTTGGGTCATGATCTCAGGGTCGTGGGATTGAGCCCCACATTGGGTTCTGCACCCGGTGCAGAGTCTGCTTGAGATTCTTCCCCCCTCCTACTCCTTCACCCTCTGCTCCTCCCCCTGCTAGTGATCTCTCTCTCTCTCTCAAATAATAAATAAAATCTTTGAAAAAATACAGCTTTTTGTTCCACTTATAAGTAGAATGTCTAATATCCTTAATTTTAGAGTATGTTTCTTCCCAAATGCAAAGAGCTCTAACAAGATATGTGTGCCTTTTAAAGAGGTAGTGTCACTTGTGGTGATGAGCACTGGTTATTATATGTAAGTGATGAATCACTAAATTCTACTCCTGAAAGTAATATTACACTATATGTTAATTAACTAGAATTTGAATAAAAATTTGAAACTAAATCAACAAATCAATAAAGAAATGGGTAGTGTCATATAGGACAGTATCTTTCCTTAAGATGTAAACATAATATCCAGATACATTCCTCTTCTCTTCTCTGCACAGAAAGCATACCAAGGCCCAATATTTTCATGGGATTCGTTTCTATCCTCTAAGCCCTGATGCTTTCTGTTCTCTGATTTCTATTAACACGCTATCATCAAAAGAATAATTTGGCTTGATGTTATTTTGATGAGGAGGACAGTTAAGTTCCCTTTGGACTAAATCGTAGACAGAGTCAGTTTGATGCCAGTCTCAGCACAGTGAATGGAGGTGTATCGCTGTGTACCTGCCATGTGTAAATCTCAAACAGCTTCTGGTGTGTTTGGTTACTAATAAAGAGGGAGGGAAACAAACATTCGCCAGATCACTGGCTATAACAGATGCCAAAGGCTGTTTATTTGTTTTAGCAAAAACAGACATCTGGAGCAATAACTTCAACTGGAGTCACCAGTTAATTAAACTTAGAAAATGCACTGTTAAGAAGGTAGCGGGAGGGGAAGAATGAAGCGGGGGAAATCGGAGGGGTGGACGAGCCATGAGAGACGATGGACTCTGAGAAACAAACTGGGGGTTGCTGGAGTGGAAGGGGGTGGGAGGGATGGGGTGACTGGGTG
>NW_027754969.1:0-301 GCF_054177405.1 Leptonychotes weddellii | reverse complement strand
CAGACTTCCCGCTGAGCAGGGAGCTGATGTGGGGCTCGATCCCAGGACCCTGGGATCATGACCTGAGACGAAGGCAGATGCTTAACCGACTGAGCCACCCAGGCACCCCCCAAAGCATAAAATTAACCAAAGCATCAAAAGTAGCAAAGATCCGATGCAATTCAGTAAATTCTTAACACCTGGGGAGTCTTAATCATAAGACTTAGCTATTGAAATTATTGTATTTCATCCCATACACATAACCTAAGGCAATACAGGCTTTGATGGTACCAGTCCTGATATATTCTTTGGAGAGTATACA
>NW_027754968.1:0-301 GCF_054177405.1 Leptonychotes weddellii | reverse complement strand
CCTTTTAATATGGTAGCAATACATCTTTTTTTTTTTTTAAAGATTTTGTGTATTTAGTTAGAGAGAGAGCAAGATTGGGGGGAGAAGCATAGGGAGAGGGAGAGAGAGAATTTTAAGCAGTCTCTGCGCTGAGTGTGAAGCCCAATGAGGGGCTCAGTCCCACAATCCAGAGATCATGACCTGAGCCGAAATCAAGAGTTGGCCTGTTAACCTACTGAGCCGCACAGGGGCCCCAGGGGCAGTAAGAATTTTATACAATGATAATCTTCGAGTAGTAGGAGTAAATATATTTTTGTCATTA
>NW_027754967.1:0-301 GCF_054177405.1 Leptonychotes weddellii | reverse complement strand
TGCATGGAGCACTGGGTGTTATACGAAAACAATGGATCGTGGATCACTACGTCAAAAACCAATGATGTATTGTATGGTGACTAACATAACATAATAAAATTTAAAAAAAAAAGAAAAAAAAGACCCTGGCCTCTCCAGACAGTGCCGTGCTTCCCACTTCAACCACAGCACCGCCACCCAGCCCCCACACCTCTCCTTTACTTCCCATGCCCCACCCCGGGGGGCCTCTGAGAGAGGAAGGCACCGCCTTGTACAACATGGGGAGGAGGACGGTCAGGTTTCTGCAGATCCCCCTCCGCTG
>NW_027754966.1:0-301 GCF_054177405.1 Leptonychotes weddellii | reverse complement strand
CATTGCCCAAAATAAGTAATAAATGTATCAAATCCAACGAGAAACTCAAACATAAGCTCTATCCAGATATATTTTTCTTGGGATCTGATCTTAATTCTTGCAAAAGATTTTCCCCACCTTAGACACTTCTGTTTACAACAGACTCTTGAAGATCAAATGTGTGTGCTTGTTAGATAGAAATCTGGGCAAATGTCTAGGTCTGAGTACACATTTTGGCAGAAGTCAACATTTCTAACGTAAACATGAACTAAAATGTGCTCAGGACACCCTAGACAGCAAGCGCAGTATTTCTGGGTCATTC
>NW_027754965.1:0-301 GCF_054177405.1 Leptonychotes weddellii | reverse complement strand
CCCCCCCCCCCACTTTTTCTAGTTCCTTTACGTGTAAGGTGAGATTGTTTATTTGAAGCTTTTCTTGTTTCTTGAGGTAGGCCTATATCAGTATAAACTTCCCTCTAGAACTGCTTTTGCTGCATCCCAAAGTTTTTGGAACATTGTGTTTTCATTTTCATTTGTCTCTATGTATTTTTTAAATTTCCTCTTTGATATCTTAGTTGACCCATCTGTTGTTTAGTAGTATATGTTTAGCCTCCATATGTTTGTATTTTTCCTGGATTTTTTCTTGTAATTGATTTCTTGTATCATACCATTG
>NW_027754964.1:0-301 GCF_054177405.1 Leptonychotes weddellii | reverse complement strand
TGGCATTAGATTTTATCATGTAACTTTGCATTTTGGTCATCAGACTAATTTTTGAATGGGATTTCTTTTTGTTAGCTTTCCTTGTTGTTTTCTAACTCTTGCCCTGTGGTAGGCAGAATTTCTATGAAGGGCCCCTATAGTGGGCTTTATGGTCATGCCAAAAAATATATGTCCATATCGTAATCCCTGGAACCTGTATTACTTTATATGGTAAAAGATGTGATTAAATTAAGGATATTGGAAAAGAGGAGCTTATCCTGGATTATCTGGGTGAGTCCTAAATACATTCTCATGTATCCTT
>NW_027754963.1:0-301 GCF_054177405.1 Leptonychotes weddellii | reverse complement strand
TGGCTCTCTTCATGGAGCAACAGGGATGGGGGTGGGATTTAAGACAAACAAGCGGTGACTCGGGTGAATCCATCAGGAGCTGTCGTCACCCCCCAATAAGAGTTAGCTCAAGAGGGGAAACCTATTTGACAACCTCAGAGGTGACGGGGGGAAGGACCTGAAGGTTGGAGCCTGCATTCTTTAAGAGAAGGGTGCCATCTCCCAAAGTACGGAAGTCTGGACGGGTACAGAGCTCTGGGGGAAAGACAGTGAGACGTATTTGGGGCTTTTGCACATGGAGTTTCCAAGGGTAAACATCTGG
>NW_027754962.1:0-301 GCF_054177405.1 Leptonychotes weddellii | reverse complement strand
TAGATAGAATATTTCCATCATTCTTCAAAGTTGCCTTATGCCTTTTTGTCTTCCATCTCTTCCCCATCTCCAGTCCTGGCAGCCACAGATCTGATCTCTGTTGCTATAGTTTTGCCTTTTCATGAATGTAAAATAAGTAGCATCAGACACTGTATAAAGCCTTTTGTGTTTGGCCTCATTCATTTAGCATAAATAATGCCTTGGGGATTTATCCCTGTGGTTGCATGTATCAGTAGTTCATTTCTTTTTATTGTTGATTAGCATTTCATTGTACGGATATAACAAAAGTTGTTATTCCTTA
>NW_027754961.1:0-301 GCF_054177405.1 Leptonychotes weddellii | reverse complement strand
ATGCTGGCGGGTGGCATTCTTTCCAGCGTTGGCACACTCTGTCTGCTCACATTCCAGCTACTCCAGCCTGGACAAACTGGTCCACATATAATGTGTGGGAATGCAGTTTTGTTACATACGCATTCAGGCTGAAGAGCCTCTGCCCTCAGGTTTGCATCCTGGTGGCAACATATTTTTTGCCCATGGTGCATGCCAATGTATCTTCAAGCTCCTTATCGATTCTCCTGGTTCTTTATAACGAGGGCAGGTCTTTTCATTTTATTGGAGCAGAGGAGAATCACACCTCTCTGATTACTTGTCC
>NW_027754960.1:0-301 GCF_054177405.1 Leptonychotes weddellii | reverse complement strand
AAAAATACATGTAAACCAGAAACTACTTCTTACCTAATAAAATGTGTATCTGCTAATCTTTACTTCCTTAATTGGTTTATTTTCTAAGTGATCAGTAAATCGCATGCAATCACTAATTTACATGCCCTGTTAGAAATGGTAGCTATGTGGGGCGCCTGAGTGGCTCAGATGGTTAAGCGTCTGCCTTTGGCTCAGGTCATGATCTCAGGGTTCTGAGATCAAGTCCCACATCGGGCTCCCTGCTCAGCAGGGAGTCTACTTCTCCCTCTCCCTCTGCCTCTCCCCCTGCTTGTGCTCGCTC
>NW_027754959.1:0-4270 GCF_054177405.1 Leptonychotes weddellii | reverse complement strand
GAGCCCAATGTGGGACTCGATCCCAGGGCCCCGAGATCACGACCTGAGCCAAAGGCAGATGCTTAACCATCTGAGCCACCGAGGTGCCCCAGTAACAGCTTATTAAAACATGGATGCCGAATATAGGGTTAATAGGCAAAAGTCAATTGCTTTCCTATATATCACCAAAGAACAATGAAATTTGAAATTAAAGCCACTTTACCATTTACATTGGCACAAAAGAAAGAAAAGTTAAGTATAAATCTAGCAAATATATGTACAGGATTTATGTGAGAAATTCTACAATACACTGATTTAAAAAAAAATCAGAGAGGATCTCAATAAATGAAGAGATAGTCCAAGTTGTCAGACAGGAAGACTCAATATTGTTAAGATGCTAATTCTTGATCTTGATCTCTCCATTCAAAATAATTCCAATCAAAATCTCAGCTAAATACTTAGTGGATATTGACAAATTAATTCTAAAGCTTATCTGGAAATTTTAAAAAGATCCAGAATAAACATAAAAATACTGTAGAAGAATTAAGGCTGACACTATCCAATTTCAAGTCTTACTATAAAGCTAAGTAATCATGATGACATGGTGAAAGAACTGACAAATAGATTCATGGGAAAAAATTGGGAGCCCAGAATAAGACCAACAAAAATACAGTCAACTGATATTTGATAAAGGAACAAAGGTAATCCAGTGGAGAAAGAATAATGTTTCCAAAATTTGATATAGGAAAAATTGGACATTCATATGACAAAAATTAATTTAGACACAGACTTTACACCTTCACAAAAGTTAATTCAAAATAGACCACAGACCTAAATATATAAGTAAAAAATATAGAACTTCTGGAATACAACACAGGAAAATCTGATGACTTTGTGGTTGGTGATGAGGTTTTAGATTCAACACCAAAAGCATAATTCATGAAAGAAAAAAATTAGACTTTACCAAAATTAAAAACTTCTGATCTCTGAATGATACTGTTAAGTGAATGAAAAAATAAGCCACACCATTTACAAATAACATATATAATAATGGACTTGTGACCAAAACATACAAGAACCCTTAATACTCAACAAGAAGATAACATAGGTCTGTATATAGTTGGCCTCACAGGACTATTTGCATACTTTAAAAGCTACTGCCTGAGAGTCTGGCTCCTAGTCAGCCTGAAACTAGGTGCTAAGTGAGATTCCTCCCCTTGGAACACCAGCAGGACTTAGCACACCTTCAATAATGGGAACATATCAAGAATAAATCAGGTGGTTTAGATAGTCACAAAGGTTTGAGAGACAACCAAGAACTAGGGCAAGGTTGAATGAGAAGTTTCATTACCTACACAAGGCCACTCATTAAGACTTAGAGAAGTAGCTACTGTACCTAATACACAGAAATAAATAATGAGAGTCAAGCAAAATGAGGAAACAGAGAAATTTGTTCCAAATGAAAGAATAAGAAAAAAACTCAGAAAAAGACCTTAATGATATGAAGATAGGAGGTCTACCTGATAAATTTAAAGTAATGGTCATAAAGATGCTCACCTAACTTGGGAGAAGAATGGATGAACACAGTGAAAACTTCAACAAAGAGATAGAAAATATAAGAAAGTACCAAACAGAAGATACAATAACTGAAATGAAAAATACATTATAGGGGTTCAACAGAAAACTGGTTTAAGCATAAGAATGGATTAGTGAGCTGGAAAGCAAAGCAATGCAACTTACCAAAAAAGAGCAGCAAACAAACAAACAAACAAAAAGAAATTTAAAAGTTGAAGATAACTTGAGGGACCTCTGGAACAATATCAAGCAGAATAACATTCACATTGTAAAAGTCCCGAAAAGAAAAAAGAGATAGGAAGAGGCAGAAAACTTATTTGAAGAAATAATGGTTGAAAACTTCCCTAACCTAGAGAAGGAAATAGATATCCAGGTCCAAGAAGCCCAGAGAGTTCCAAGTAAGATGAACCCCCCAAAAGCCACACCAAGACATTAATTTAATTTAATTTAATTTAATTTAGTTATAATTAAAATGTCAGAAGTTAAAGAATTTTAAAAGCAGAAAGAAAACATCAAATTGTTACACACAAGGGAAAACCCATAAGGCAGTCAGCTGATTTTCAGCAGAAACTTTGTAGGCCAGCAGACAGTGGAATAGCCTATGCTGAAAGGAAAAAAAAATCTTCCTACCAAGAATATTCTACCTGGCAAGGTTATCATTCAGGATATAAAGAGAAGATAAAGGGTTTTCCAGACAAGCAAAAGCTAAAAGAGCTTATCACTACTAAACCAGCCTTATAAGAAATGTATTGGAATGTGTTCAAATTTAAGTTGTTATCAACTTACAGTCATATACAGGATGATATCTGTGAACCTCACAGTAACCACAAACAAAAACTTATAGTAAATACACAAACAAAAATGAGAAAGGAATCTAAATGTAACATTAAAGAAAGTCATCAAACCACAACGGAAGAGAAAGAGGAGGAGAATAGAGAGGAACTACAAAAACAGCCAGAAAACAACAAAATGGCAATAAATAAATACCTATCAATAATTTCTTTACATGTAAATGGATTAAATTCTGCAATCAAAAGACATAGAGTGGCTAAAAGGATAAGAAAACAAGACATATGTATATACTGCCTACAAGAGACTCACTTCAGAAGTAAGGACACACATCAACTGAAAGTGAAGGAATGAAAGAAGATATTCCATGCAAATAGAAATGAAAAGAAAGCTGGTGTAGCTATACTCATATGAGGCAAAACGACTTTAAAACAAAGACTGTAATTTTAAAAAAAGGGGATTTTGATGGATTCCTGTCTCACATTGAGGTCTTTCATCCATTTTGAGTTTATCTTTGTGTATGGTGTTAGAGAATGGTCGAGTTTCATTCTTCTGCATGTGGCTGTCCAATTTTCCCAGCACCATTTATTGAAGAGACTGTCTTTTCCATTGGATATTCTTTCCTGCTTTGTCAAAGATTAGTTGACCATAGAGTTGAGGGTCCATTTCTGGACTCTCTATTCTGTTCCACTGATCTATGTGTCTGTTTTTGTGCCAGTACCATGCTGTCTTGGTGATCACAGCTTTGTAATATAGCTTGAAATCGGGCAACATGATGCCCCCAGCTTTGTTTTTCTTTTTCAACATCTCCTTGGTGATTCGGGGTCTTTTCTGATTCCATACAAATTTTAGGATTGTTTGTTCCAGCACTTTGAAAAATGCTATTGGATTTTGATTGGGATGGCATTGAAAGTATAGATTGCTCTGGGCAGCACAGACATTTTAACAATGTTTATTCTTCTGATCCATGAGCATGGAATGTTTTTTCATCTTTTTGTGTCTTCTTCAATTTTTTTCATAAGTGTTCTGCAGTTTCTAGAGTATAGTTCCTTCACCTCTTTGGTTAGGTTTATTCCAAGGTATCTTATGGTTTTTGGTGCTATTGTAAATGGAATCGATTCCCTAATTTCTCTTTCTACAGTTACATAGTTAGTGTTTAGGAAAGCAACTGATTTCTGTGCATTGATTTTGTATCCTGCCACATTATTGAATTTCTGTATGAGTTCTAGTAATTTAGGGGTGGAGTCTTGGCAGTAACCTCTTTGACATTGGCCACAGCAACTTCTTTCAAGACTCATCTCCAAAGCAAGGGAAACAAAAGCGAAAATGAACTTTTGGGACTTCTTCAAGATAAAAAGCTTCTGCACAGCAAAGCAAACAGTCAACAAAACAAAGAGGTAACCCACGGAATGGGAGAAGATATTTGCAAATGACACTACAGATAAAGGGCTGCTATCCAAGATCTATAAAGAACTTCTCAAAATCAACATCCCAAAACCAAATAATCAAGTCAAAAAATGGACAGAAGACACGAACAGACACTTCTCCAAAGAAGACATACAAATGACTAACAGACACATGAAAAAATGTTCATCATCATTAGCCAGTAGGGAAATTCAAATCAAAACCACACTGAGATACCACTTTACACCAGTGAGATTGGCAAAAATTGACAAGGCAAGAAACAACAAATGTTGGAGAGGTTGTGGAGAAAGGGGAACGCTCTTACACTGTTGGTAGGGATGCAAGTTGATACAGCCACTTTGGAAAACAGTGTGGAGGTTCCTCAAAAAGTTAAAAATAGAGCTACCCTATGACCCAGCAATTGCACTACTGGGCATTTACCCCAACACAGATGTAGTGAAAAGAAAGGGCACATGCACCCCAATGTTCATAGCAGCAATGTCCACAATAGCCAAACTGTGGA
>NW_027754958.1:0-301 GCF_054177405.1 Leptonychotes weddellii | reverse complement strand
GTAGTCATATCATGACCGCGTTAAGTTGTTTTTCTTTTTTTTAAATTAAATTAATTTAAAAATTATAAGTTTATTTTTTAAAATCCAGTATAGTTGACATACAGCGTTATATTAGTTTCAGGTGTACAATATAGTGATTCAACAATTGTGTGCATTACTCGGTGCTCATCATGGTAAGCATGCTGTCAATCCCCTTCACTTATTTCCCCTATCCCCCCACCTGCTTCCCCTCTGGTGACCAGTAATTTGTTCTCTATATTTAAGAGTCTGGGTTTTTTGTTTGTCTGTCTCTGTATTTGTT
>NW_027754957.1:0-301 GCF_054177405.1 Leptonychotes weddellii | reverse complement strand
GTATTGGTTTGCATATGTGGTCCACTGTCTCAAGGAAGACTGTGGAAAGTCACCAAACATAGGACCTAAATTTAGTTGTTCATTATAGACTCCACCAAGTCATTCCCAGACATTTCATTGTACTGTAGTACATTCATTATACCTGTGTATGCACATGTGGAAAATACTTTAAATATGCATATATAGTGGTGATAAAATATGCCCTTCAGTAATAGAATTAGAGTTTATGCATATGTGTAAAAGTATTAGGCTATATGCTTCCATGCCTTCCCATTGGTTCTTATTGTCTGTGAAAATAGAC
>NW_027754956.1:0-301 GCF_054177405.1 Leptonychotes weddellii | reverse complement strand
CGACAGATAAGGGTTGTTCAATATGACCAGCAATTGTTGTTGTTTGTCCAACTCATAGACTACAAACTGGTTCTGTGATTGCAATTGGCCAGATTGCAGAGCCTGATAGAATGAAAAAAAATGTTCATGCCTCCTCCCCTCAACTGAAATGGAATGAGGTCCCCAGAGGGACAGAAAAGCGTCTGCAACCTTCCTGAAGATATTTACTAAAGAAGATAATGTAGCTGGAGGGTGGATCCACCTCTGATAGCATTTAAGGTGCAACCCAGTTCCTCCAGCGATTGGGAGTCCCTGGCCCCAC
>NW_027754955.1:0-301 GCF_054177405.1 Leptonychotes weddellii | reverse complement strand
TTCATGAGTGCCCATATTTAAAATGCAAACCTTTCACTGGCATTCCCAATCCTCTTTGCCTTGCTTTTGGCCATGGCACTTACAACAAGTTATAGAAGCTACTTACTTATGTTTCTTATCTGTTCTCCCTACCCCTGCAACTAGAATTTAGTAAACTCTAAAAGGAGTTAATATTTTTGAATGAATGAGTTAATATTTTTGAATGAATGAATAAATTATGGATGGTTGAAATGCACTCAATTTTTAAAAAAATTTTATTGTTATGCTAATCATGATACATTACATCATTAGTTTTAGATGT
>NW_027754954.1:0-301 GCF_054177405.1 Leptonychotes weddellii | reverse complement strand
GGACCATGAGTGTCTCTGCAAAACGCTGGGGAACATCCAAATTTCCGATTTTCCACGTGCCCTTCCCTGGATGTGGGACCTGGTCTTGGCCTTGTGTGGACCGTCATTTGGAAGGTGACCTCTACCTCGAGTGGACAGAATTACAGGGTGGCCGTTCCCAGGAGAGGACAGATGACTTCCTCATCCGTTCAGAGAGAGCATGGCGTTGCCGTCCGTGGGGACGTCCATCCGAGACGGGTGTCTCCATTTCAGGCCTCTGATTCCGTCCACGGGTCTCCAAAGGTGGGCGTCCCACGTGCTT
>NW_027754953.1:0-301 GCF_054177405.1 Leptonychotes weddellii | reverse complement strand
TATTGCCACAACTGATTTGCTTGGCTTTAACAAAATATAGCAAGGCCCAGATAATCCAGTGGTCAAATTTTTGGCACAAATGGCAACCAGGAAATGAAAAAAATCTTAGTGAGGCCACTAAGCTTTAAGACAAACGGCTGTTACACAGCCTTTGTCATCCTTATCCAATAACATCATGCAAAATCAGACAAAAGATTAGGAAAATTAAGATACATAGAAACCATCAGAAAGTAGTGGCTCACAGGAAGAAAAGTGAAAGCAAATAAATGCTTGGAAAGTAAACAGAATTAAAAAGGCACAG
>NW_027754952.1:0-301 GCF_054177405.1 Leptonychotes weddellii | reverse complement strand
TTGGACAATACTATAAATGTGTTCTAAAGTGATCAAGAGAATTAAAGCAATTTAATTTTTTGCTTGTGAGAACCATCCCTAGTGTTATTCTTCGTTTTTTAGAAGTCATATTGAATTTTATTTTTTTATTTGTTTTTTGGTTTGGGTTTTTTTAAAATTTCTATTCTTTTATTTTATTTATTTTATTATGTTCAGTTAGTCAGCATATAGTACATCGTAAGTTTTCATTGTAACATACCGAATTTTGTGATTTAGTAGAAACACAGTGCTTTGTAGAAAAAGATGTTACCATCTATGGTGA
>NW_027754951.1:0-301 GCF_054177405.1 Leptonychotes weddellii | reverse complement strand
GTGGTAAAAAGTCTAAGGATTTAAAATAGAGAAGGAACAAAAAATTTTTTGTTGGAGGAGGAAGAAGACAGACTGCAGTAGAGAAAAAAGATAGAAACAGCTCCATGGCAGGGGTTTGTGTTGTAATTTTTTAAACAGCCCATTCAGGTGTATTTACCCATATCAGTCTACTCCTATAGGTAGTCTATAATTTTTTTTTTAAAGATTTTATTTATTTATTTGACAGAGAGAGACACAGCGAGAGAGGGAACACAAGCAGGGGGAGTGGGAGAGGGAGAAGCAGGCTTCCCGCGGAGCAGGG
>NW_027754950.1:0-301 GCF_054177405.1 Leptonychotes weddellii | reverse complement strand
CATTGCCCAAAATAAGTAATAAATGTATCAAATCCAACGAGAAACTCAAACATAAGCTCTATCCAGATATATTTTTCTTGGGATCTGATCTTAATTCTTGCAAAAGATTTTCCCCACCTTAGACACTTCTGTTTACAACAGACTCTTGAAGATCAAATGTGTGTGCTTGTTAGATAGAAATCTGGGCAAATGTCTAGGTGTGAGTACACATTTTGGCAGAAGTCAACATTTCTAACGTAAACATGAACTAAAATGTGCTCAGGACACCCTAGACAGCAAGCGCAGTATTTCTGGGTCATTC
>NW_027754949.1:0-301 GCF_054177405.1 Leptonychotes weddellii | reverse complement strand
TGAGGAAACCGAGGGTACTGGGCCATCGCAAATGTCGCAGCAACAACATAGGTAAAACCTTTGTTTTCGCTAACCCTATTTAAGAGATTTAACAGGAAATAACTCAAAGAGCCTGGTCAATATTATTGGCACCCAAAACAATGGCCCAAATGCAAGATAACAAGTATTTAGTGCAACCCAAAGCATACCTCCTACATATACGGCTGCGTATGTTGGGAGATTTTGTCATTTATATGGGAACTTACCTGACCTTGCTCAAGTTTAAATTCTAACAGTTAAAAAGGCAACAGTGTTTACAAGT
>NW_027754948.1:0-4271 GCF_054177405.1 Leptonychotes weddellii | reverse complement strand
TGGAGCACTGGGTGTTATACGAAAACAATGGATCGTGGATCACTACATCAAAAACTAATGATGTATGGTGACTAACATAATAAAATTAAAATATATATATATATATTTGTTAAAACAATAAAAATTAAAAAATAAAAAGTTTATTTAAAGAAAAGAGCTACAGAGTGTGTTGGGGAAGGATTATTTCCTCCATCCTTCAAGGTCCTTCTAGCTGGACTAAGAATCAAATTGACATGAGACTGATTAACAGGAGAAAATCAAATTTAATAGCATATGTATGGGGGAATCCACAGAGACATGGAAATTCCAAAAGCAGTGAGGTGACATGATGCTTATATGAGCTAAGGAGAAGGGTAGAAGTCTGAGGATACAAAGGGGAGAAATACCCTCAGCAGGAAGGTGAAAGGAGATGTTTAGAAAACAAAATTTGTCCTATTATGTAGGTAAGTTTTGTAGGTAAAGAGGAATCTCTATTAATAGCTTTCTTCCCGCTATAAGCAGGCAGTTGGGGGAGGGGGCATAAAGAGCTTTTCCTGAATCTGCTGGGTTTTGATTGCTTTTAACTCAAAATAATGTTCATAACAAAGTGGCCCATTGTGGGGTAGCCTACCCGTTGTCTCTACAAATGCTAAAAAGTTTTTTCACCTCCATCATGAAGGCGGTATAAAGATCAGTTTTACTTGTAAGATGAATATGAAATTATGAAATTGCTTATTTTCTATATATCACTGGATAAAGTGATGGCCCTGGAAACTTCTACTAATTAAAAATATCCACCAGGTCTGCTATGCCAAAGACTTCCTCTGGGTTTTATCATTCTTTGGCTTAACTAGTACTTCTAATTATTGTCATGTGGATGATTTCCTAATATATGTCTCTCCAGCCCTGCCTTCCCATGTAAGGGGATATTTGTAATATTGGGGATATTTGTAATATCCCTGCCCTCCCTTCCCATTTAAGGAGATATTTGCAATATTGGGATATTTGTAATATCCCAAATCATATTTCCTTCTCCTGCAAACTTCTTTATAGATTTATTTATCAGATATTTGCACAGCAGTAATGTACTAGGAATTGTGTAAATCACTATTCCCCACTATCTTATCTAAAATGAATTTGTTGTTCTTCTTCCCCCCCCCCCCCATTCTGTACCTCTCAAAATGTCCTCAATTTCTCAACTTCGGAGTTTAAATTAAATATATATTATTATTCAAGTCCTGTAGGCTAGAAAAATAACAAATCTTATTCACTTGCCCATAAAAATATTTCTGTAATGGGCGCCTGGGTGGCTCAGTTGGTTAAGCGACTGCCTTCAGCTCAGGTCATGATCCTGGAGTCCCTGGATTGAGTCCCGCATCGGGCTCCCTGCTTGGCAGGGTGCCTGCTTCTCCCTCTGACCCTCCCCCCTCTCATGTGCTCTCTCTCTCTCATTCTCTCTGTCTCAAATAAATAAATAAAATCTTTAAAAAAAAATATTTTTGTAACTTTTCATTCTCATGGACATCATCCTCAAATTTTATGTGTGTTTTACTGACACTTTCTTTAATGCCATCAATCAACCCAGTAATCTCTACCTTTAGTACAGTCTCAAACTTCATAATCACATTCTTTCCATAAACAACCTGCAATGTTTCCCTGTTTCCTGGCAAAACAAGGAAGAATTTTGGAATGTGGTATTCAAGGCCTTTCATATTCTAGCTCAAACTATCAATATAATTTCTTATTTTCCATAACATAAATGTCTTGCTCTGAAAGTTAACACTTTATTGTCAAATAAACTTATTGTTTGCATTTCTGCTATTGTGGCTTTTTGTCTTTCTTTTAATTTCACAGCTAAATCTTCCACAAAATAATGGTTCTTTTTCTACCCCTATGGTTTCTTCACTTGCCATTTTTCATCAAAACTCTAAATATTTTCTAGCATAAAGAAGACAATTTAGCCTAATTACGTTATACCTTATTCTAGATGTTACTCAATATTGAATGTAATCTTTTTGAAAACAGATGTTGTTTTAAATGGTTTTCAAATATCTGTCCCCCTCCAAGGAATTCTCTATGAAAATTTATATACCTCAGGGAGACATAAATAATTGTGAATAAATTAACATGCATTTATACTCCCAACAGGGACAATTTTTGTTTTTAGAGTAGTTAATAGATCCCAGAGGGAATGGGAAGTTAAATTGACAAGAAAAAGTCCAAAGATGTGGGAACTCTGTGGACAACAATGGAAGACCAGAATGGGAGACTCTGACAACCAAGTCACTCAGTTGACAACTCAAGTCATTCATGAAAGTAGGAAAACTAGTTGAGGAGTTATTGAGATCATTCTAGTGTGGTCTCTTGTGAAAATATGAAATGTTAGTCTGTCGAACCTGTTAAACCATTAAAGGATAAAATACATTGACTCCAACCCTTGTGGGACTCCTGACCAGATGTGTTCCCTTTGTCATCAAATGTTCAGGTTTCCTAACTATCAAAGAGAGAGGAAAGCACAGGTCTCTCATATCTGAAGGATCCAATGGAGATTGCTAAATTTAATTATCCTGATCTAGGAAGTACTGCCTACATGGAAGCAAATAACCTACTCTTTCCTGGGGACCTTACCTATTACATTGATGCTTATATATATATAATATATGTTTATTTATTTTTTTCCTTACATACAAATGACACATCTATACCTGGAGTTGTCTAAAAGACCACATGGATTCCCATTACAATCCCATATTTACTCCCATTAGAGAGAGTAAATAAAATGAAAAAAAAAAAAAAGTGGTATAGATTTTGAAGAAGAAAAAATCTGCTGTTATCTTGCATTTGCATTTGATGCCCAAATGCATTTGGTGCCCAAAACTTATTGACCTGAAGGCATTTTCTTAATATAAAAATGCTGGTTTAGATTTAGTGAATTTGTCTATAATCTAGCTTCATTTAACAAGCCATTAAAAAGACCTAATATGCATGAGGGATAAGGATGTCACCAAGAAAACAGGCAAGGATTGCAACAAAATATGAACCCCAAATTACTGACACTAGTTACTTTTTATCAATAAGAAGAGTAGGTTCTGATATTATTATTAAAAGCTTGTAAATAAGTCTGGTCCCAGGAATTCAGCTAGATAGCCATCAGACCATTCTGAACACCTACAAACTCAACAGGAGATTGAAGAAAAGAATAGCAGCAACTCTCTGAACAGAAAAGCGACCACTTTCTGGAAGACTCATATTCTATCCCTTCATTGTAGTTAACCTTATTTTTTGTACATATATAAATTGTTCTCTCTTTAAAATTTTGGGATACAGTTTCTTCTAATAGACCAAAATATACCCTAAATCTCTAGTGTATGGCTTTGTTCTAGTCTGCCTGATCACATTCTCTCCCCCTTTTTTTTTTTTAAATTTCTCTTCTTTCTTTTTTCAGCCAGCTTATTATCTTATCAATTCCTTTTATAAAATCTTTAATAATTTTCATCTTTACAGTCATATTCCGTCCCTTCATCATATTCACCCATATTTTTGTACATATATAAGTTTTTCTTTCTTTAAAATTTTTGGAGGCAGTTTCTTCTAACAGTCCAAAATACATCCAAAATCTAGTGTGTGGTACTGATCTATGCACCAGCCTGATCATATCTGATCATATTCTAGTTTTTTGTTTTGTTTTGTTTTTGTTTGTTTTTATCTTTTTCTTTTTCTTGTTTTTCTTTTTCTTTTTCTTTCTTTCCCTTTCTTTTCCCCCGGTTTCAGGTCTTTTCTGATTTATTTAGTGTATATTTTCTGGAGACGTTGTTACCCTGTTAGCATTTTGTTCTCTCATTCATCTACTCTCCTCTGGAAAAAATGACAAGATGGAAAAAATCACCTCAACAAAAAGAACAAGAGGCAGTATCGACTGCCAGGGACCTAATCAATACGGACATTAGTAACATGTTGGAACTAGAGGTCAGAATGATGATTTTAAAGATACTAGATGGGCTTGAAAAAAGCATGGAAGTTATTAGAGAAACCCTTTCTGGAGAAATAAAAGAACTAAAATCTAACCAAATCGAAATCAAAAAGGCTATTAATGAGGTGCAATAAAAAATGGAGACTCTAACTGCTAGGATAAATGAGGCAGAAGAGAGAATCAGTAATATAGAAGACCAAATGATGGAAAATAAAGAAGCTGAGAAAAAGAGAAATAAACAATTACTGGATCATGAGGGCAGAATTCGAGAGATAAGCAATACCATAAGACGAAACAACATTAGAATAATTGGGATCCCAGA
>NW_027754947.1:0-301 GCF_054177405.1 Leptonychotes weddellii | reverse complement strand
AACACTCTTTTGCTGGTTTTAGCAGGAAAGGATTCAATATAAAAAATTATGTGCTTATAGAACTTCTAGAGGGGCTGGAGGGACAGGTTCTAGGCTAAACCTCCCGGGGGATGAGCTCTAGTTCAGCCCTACAGAGCTGGCCTGGCAAGGGAATTGCTAGAAAAGAAGAGGAGAGAAATTTAAGATCTTGGTCAAAGTTTTTTTTTTTTTTTAAAGATTTTATTTATTCATTTGACAGAGAGAGACACAGCGAGAGCGGGAACACAAGCAGGGGGAGTGGGAGAGGGAGAAGCAGGCTTCC
>NW_027754946.1:0-301 GCF_054177405.1 Leptonychotes weddellii | reverse complement strand
TCCCCACTGAGCAAGGAGCCTGATGCGGGACTCGATCCCAGGACCCTGGTATCCTGACCTGAGCGGAAGGCAGACGCTTAACTGACTGAGCCACCCAGGCATCCTGAAAAAATATTAATGCATTTTAAATAGCAAATTTTTATTGCCTAAGTCTTCCCGTATCCCCGTGTTTCCTTCTAACACTTTTACAGTTTCAATTTTTACACTTAGATCTCTGATCCATTTGGAATTTACTCAGTGTATGGTGTGAGATATGAATCTAATTTTACCCAATACCAATTTTTCTAAAAATCCACCTTTA
>NW_027754945.1:0-301 GCF_054177405.1 Leptonychotes weddellii | reverse complement strand
TCGGATTTAGAGTTCTTCACATTTGTGCTTCCCCATAAATATCGTCCTTCTGCTATCAAAAGCATTGTCCGTGGAGCATTTCTTAGAAAAGGGCTCACTTACTGTCTCTGGATTTGCTTCCCGGCTCCTTTCAGTGTGTCAATGGCAGGGTTTCCAGACAACAACCAGAACTCATATTCCTTCTTCAAAGGTTTTTTAAGCGATCCGTGCTGAAACAGAGGATTGCACATCACCAGCAACAATCACCAAGCAAGTGATTGGTGATTAGGACTGCTGTCCAGCCGAAAGCAACTAACTGTAA
>NW_027754944.1:0-301 GCF_054177405.1 Leptonychotes weddellii | reverse complement strand
ACTGCAAGATAATTTTGTCAAGAACACTAACTTCTTTCACATGGTGGTAGAGTGGGCCTTCTGTGCTGCATCAAAATGTTCAAAAGTTACATGAAGGAAGTCTGGCAGTCCTATAGCAGAATGGAAAGAGCCAAGATATCATCAACAGATGAATGGATAAGGAAGATGTGGTATATATATATATATACACACACACACAGTGGAATATTATGCAGCCATAAAAAACCCCCAAAATCTTGCCATTTCCAATGACATGGATGGAACTAGAGGGCATTATGCTAAGCGAAATAAGTCAATCAGA
>NW_027754943.1:0-301 GCF_054177405.1 Leptonychotes weddellii | reverse complement strand
GACCTTACCATATCTTCCTCTCAAATCCAGTATCTAAAACGTCACTAGCTCCCCAGGTTTTTCCCGAATTCCTCTTCTCTCTGCCCACTTCTCGAACCTCACCACACTGGGTCACCCTCCGTGGCACGTAGGTGATTAGCATGAGCGGAAGGCACTCCCTTGTCAGCAGCAGGGCCCTCCTGGTTAAGTCCCTGAGGCAGAGACCTCCAGAGTGTGGTCACCCTCCTCTGTCCCACGTTCCACCCTAACATTGAGACAGTCAATGACACTGACACTCAACACCAGGCCTCCAGCACAGACA
>NW_027754942.1:0-301 GCF_054177405.1 Leptonychotes weddellii | reverse complement strand
GTGCTTGGTAGTAAGCATTTCTCCATCATGAAAGTCACTCTAATTGTTAGTAATTACCTTAACATTTTAATTAGTTATAGATACAATTATAAAATTAATGCATTTCAGAATTGGATTTCAGAAGAATTGGTACTATTACCTAGGGCAAACTAAATGTAGGAAAGCTTGCTATAGCTTCAGTTATTGAATTTGCTGAATCTGGAGGAACTGGATTTGAGACTGAATGCCTCCATTGAAGGAATCAATTCACCTCTCTAAAATGTAGCTTCCTCATTATAAACATGGTTCCAATAATCATCTC
>NW_027754941.1:0-301 GCF_054177405.1 Leptonychotes weddellii | reverse complement strand
TCACCATGTACTTGTTGGCACAAATACGGGCAGCCTCCAGGGCTAGGTTGGCAACGGGGGAGGCAGCAGTGAGAGACAAGATAGCACAGAAGCATTTACTGTAACCCTCCCTGGCTCTCACAGTACATTTGTATCCGCTATACTGACCAAGGCTCCCCACTGGATACGATTAACTGATAACACCAGGGCGGTGAGAAGGGATGGAGTGATTAACAAGGAATCCTGCCTCACCTTCAGAGGACAGCTGCTCGTATTCATCTGACACCATGTGGCCACATAGTGGGAACTCATCCACTTTTGC
>NW_027754940.1:0-301 GCF_054177405.1 Leptonychotes weddellii | reverse complement strand
TAAAAGGTTCTATTTATCATTACCTAAGATTTTAGCTATTCTATTTTCCAATAAACCCTCTTTGGCCATCTGTGTGTAGACAGACAAGCCAAGCTGGAGGGTGGGGACCTGTAGTGTGCTCTCAGAAACGCCAGGAGCTCATCCTGTCCATGGCCCTCCTGCCGGGGAGGACGGCACCTGAACTCCCAGAGAGAGACAGCAATGTGAGAGAGACACTGGGAAAGACAGCCCGTTCTGGCTCGGGTGGATGGGCCTGGGTCCATTCGGGCTGGCAAGAAACAGAGAGATTCCCCGCTTGTAT
>NW_027754939.1:0-301 GCF_054177405.1 Leptonychotes weddellii | reverse complement strand
TCCTGGCCAGTGCCCAGCAGTGGGCGCAGAGGGGCTGCTGCCTGAGTGAGTGTGAGGCAGCTGAGGGCTCTGGAGAGCAGGACAGCGTGTGCCTGCCCAAGGGGGCCACTTGCAGCTCCCGTGTGGATGGAGGGACGCCCCGGTGGGGCCTGGCAGGGGCAGCGCCTCAGAGCTGTGCCAGGGGGACTCACCCTGCACACAGGCTCGGACAGCCGGCCCTCAGGAAAGTCCAGCACCGAGATGACTACCGCTCAGAGACGCCCCAGGGTCCTCCTCCCTGCTCTTCCAAAAGCCTCTGTTG
>NW_027754938.1:0-301 GCF_054177405.1 Leptonychotes weddellii | reverse complement strand
CCCCACCCATGGCTATTCGCTTCTTAAATTATAATATCCTTCTAAGACAGTAAAAACACTTTTATCTTCTATTCTGAGACCAAAACCACTCAAGACTTAATAGGAATCATACTCATTACTGTGGATGAATTTTCTCAATTTTAAAATAGATTCAGTGATGGCACAGAGCTAGTAAATAAAACATTGTTAGTGCTTACATGTCTTTGAAGGTGTTATTCATAGAGATGAATCATTTTGGCAACTGGGAATGTTCCTGCTAATCATTTACTGCTTTCAAGTGTGTAAGATCACCTATTATATT
>NW_027754937.1:0-4271 GCF_054177405.1 Leptonychotes weddellii | reverse complement strand
TTTTTTTTAAAGATTTTATTTATTTATTTGAGAGAGAGAGAATGAGAGAGAGCAAGCACATGAGAGGGGGGAGGGTCAGAGGGAGAAGCAGACTCCCTGCCGAGCAGGGAGCCCGATGCGGGACTCGATCCAGGGACTCCAGGATCATGACCTGAGCCGAAGGCAGTCGCTTAACCAACTGAGCCACCCAGGCGCCCAAGACATGCACACTTTCTAATATCAAATCGAAGTGCTAGAATTCATGGGATCCTAGGTCTGGAGTAAAGACCGGAATTTACAGCGTCGGCTCCAGTAAAAAGCCAGAGAGGGCCCTGGGCTGTTACAGCGTCTGGCTGCCTTCAGTTCCACCCTTGAGAAGGGCAGCCTCCACTCTGCCTCCTTGCCTCACACGCGGTTCAGAATAGTCTATCAAGGTGAAAGTGGTTGGCGCTATATTGGAATGTTGAATTCTGAGGAAGATTCCTAAGGAACTAGGGCCAAGCTAATAGGGCCAGAAGTTAGTACAACAGGTGACAAATGCACGTGCCTTGGAGGCTGGGATGTTCTAGTCGTCACCGTCTGTGAGGAGAGATCGAAGGCCACCAAAGTGCAGGTTTCTGCCCTTGAGCGGCTGACAGTCACAGCTAAGAACAAAATGCACACTTCGAAAACTTGAGATTTGGCATCACAAAGTAGCAGGAACGATCAAGCGTAAACTCAACACTCAACAGAGAAGCACAGATTAGCACTGGGCAGGCCTCGGAACAGCATGGGTGAGCTTTGAGCCACATGCCCCTGGGGCAGGTGGAGAGAGCAACATTGCTGGCAGGCACAGGCAGTGAGAGCCGGCAAAAGGACCTCCCATTTCTGAGATCCTGTCATAACGAGAGATCCACAAAAGATGGCGACACAGTACTTGGAGGGGTTACAAGGTGCCAGGCCATCATCTAGAAGACTGGATTGACTGTGTTTGTACTCAGCCTGTGGCAGAGCTCAGACCACAGACAGTGACCATCTCCTCCACTAGGCCTGCCATCCCTAATCAGAAGGTTCATCAAGGAAGAGACGGATATCCAAGAAAACTCATTGGGATTATAAAGAGAACATGGGCCAGTGGCTGCTCTTTGCATCCGCAGTTTCTTCACCCCATGGGGAAACCATTACTTGGGGTTCCTCTAGTGAGGCTGCCACAGAGGCCTGGGGCCCCTGGACTCTGGCTGATGCTTGGGGGTCTGTGTTATGGAACGACCTACTTCAGATAGCTAATTAACAAGCTCCCTTGGATAGATTCTGGGACAGCCCCTCTTTAAAGTAGCTGCTTCTCTGCAGGATCCAGACGATGGTCAAAGTACCATATGTGAGGTTTTCAAAGCACCCTTGCGCTACTGTTAAGCCATACTATCTTGTTTTCATATATTTGCAACATACTCATAAACATGTTGGGGAAGCTCATTGAAAAGCCATGACTGCCAGCTGACCCGTGAGCTGGGCCTGTGCCCCTCTCGCTTCCTCCCCTGTCCTTGAAATGTGCGTTCTGTTTGCCTTTCCTGCTCCCAGAGGCTGCTGCAAGAACAGCCTTGACGTAATGACGTGGTCTTGAGAATACCTGCCGAGTATACATGACTGAACCTAGTAAGGCCTTTAGATAAGCTTTCAAGATTTGGCACACAGGTGTGGGGATTCACTCCTCTTGCTGCCTCCCAAGATGAACCTTAAAATTAAGCTCCCTTTGCTTATCAAAACTGCCACCTACCAATCTGGAGGGGCCTGCCTCTTCTTTGGCCTCTCCCTGCCCTCCACATACAGGGGCCAGTGTCCAATTTCACCTGGGAAGCTCCTGAAATTATGAACCAACATATTTCTAATTAATATACATTTTAAAATTCTGCCTGCTACACAGGCTAACCTTGTCCATTAGAGTTATTTCTCAAGGATCTGATTGAATCTTCTATAGTCTTTTATTGTCTTAGAGTAAAAATTAGTCTTTTTCCCATTTTTTTAACTTAAAATCAAATAATTAACATACAGTGTATTATTAGTTTCAGAGGTAGAGTTCAGTGATTCATCAATTGCATATAACACCCAGTGTGCATTACATCATTTGTCCTCCTTGATGCCCATCACCGAGTTACCCCATCCCCCAACCTTCCTCCCCTCCAGCAACCCTCAGTTTGTTCCCTATAGTTAAGAGTCTCTTATGGTTTCTCATCCTCTCTGATTTCATCTTATTTTTCCCTCCCTCCCACATGTTCTTAAATTCCACATATGAGTGAGATCATATGATAATTGTCTTCCTTGATTGAGTTACTGTGCTCAGCATAATACCCTCCAGTTCCATCCACGTCCTTGCAAATGGCAAGATTTCATTTTTTTGATGGCTGCATAATATTACATTGTCTATATATACATCTTCTTTATACATTCATTTGTTGATGGACATCTTGGCTCTTTCCATAGTTTGGCTATTGTGGACATTACTGCTATAAACACTGGGGTGCAGGTGCCCCTTCGGATCACTCCATTTGTATCTTTGGGGTAAATACCCAGTAGTGCAATTGCTGGGTTGTACAGTAGCTCTATTTTCAACTTTTGGAGGAACCTCCATATAGTTTTCCAGAGTGGCTGCACCAGCTTGCATTCCCACCAACAGTGTAGGAGGGTTCCCCTTTTTCTGCATCCTCACCAACATCTGTCATTTCCCACCTTGTTAATTTTAGCCATTCTGACTGGTGTGAGGTGGTATCTCATTGTGGTTTTGATGTGGATTTCCCTGATGCCGAGTGGTGTTGAGCACTTTTTCATGTGTCTGTTGGCCATTTGGATGTCTTCTTTGGGAAAATGTCTGTTCATGTCTTCTGCCCATTTCTGGATTGGATTATTTGTTCTTTGGGTGTTCTTTATAGATTTTGGATACTGGCCCTTGATCTGATATGTCATTTGCAAATATCTTCTCCCATTCTGTCAGTTGTCTTTTGGTTTTGTCTACTGTTTCCTTTGCTGTGCAAAAGCTTTTTATCTCGATGAAGTCCCAATCGTTTGTTTTTGCCCTTGCTTCCCTTGCCTTTGGAGGCGTGTCTAGCAAGAAGTTGCTGTGGCCGAGGTTGAAGAGGCTGCTGCCTGTGTTCTCCTCAAGGATTTTGATGGACTCCTGTCTCACATTTAGGTCTTTCATCCATTCTGAGTCTATTTTTGTGTGTGGTGTAAGGAAATGGTCCAGTTTCATTCTTCTGCATGTGGCTGTCCAATTTTCCCAAAACCATTTGTTGAGGAGACTGTCTTTTTTTTTCATTGGACATTCTTTCCTGCTTTGTTGCAGATGAGTTGACCATAGCATTGAGGGTCCATTTCTGGGCTCTCTATTCTGTTCCATTGATCTATGTGTCTGTTTTTGTGCCAATACCGTACTTTCATGATGATTACAGCTTTGTAATAGAGCTGGAAGTCTGGAATTGTGATGCCACTAGCTTTGCTTTTCTATTTCAACATTTCTCTGGCTATTCGGGGTCTTTTCTGGTTCCATACAAATTTTAGGATTTTTTGTTCCAGTTCTGTGAAAAAAGTTGATGGTAGTTTGATAGGGTTTGCATTGAATGTGTAGATTGTTCTAGGTAGCATAGACATTTTAACAATATTTGTTCTTCCAATCCATGAGCATGGAACGTTTTTCCATTTCTTTGTGTCTTCCTCAATTTCTTTCATGAGTATTCTATAGTTTTCTGAGTACAGATCCTGTACCTCTTTGATTAGATTTATTCCTAGGTATCTTACGGTTTTGGGTGCATTTGTAAATGGGACTGATTCCTTGATTTCTCTTTCTTCTCTCTTGTTGTTGGTGTGTAGGAATGCAACTGATTTCTGTGCATTGATTTTATAACCTGCCACTTTACTGAATTCCTGTATGAGTTCTAACAATTTTGGGGTGGAGTCTTTTGGGTTTTCCACATAAAGTATCATATCATCTGCAAAGAGAGAGAGTTTGACTTCTTCTTTGCCGATTCGGATGCCTTTTATTTCTTTTTGTTGTCTGATTGCTGTGGCTAGGACTTCTAATACTATGTTGAATAGCAGTGGTGATAGTGGACATCCCCGCCGTGTTCCTGACCTTAGGGGGAAAGCTCTCAGTTTTTCCCCACTGAGAATGATATTCGCTGTGGGTTTTTCATAGATGGCTTTTATGATATTGAGGTATGTACCCTCCATCCCTACAATGTGAAGGGTTTTATTTTTTTTTTCAATTTTTTTTTTAAGATTTTATTTATTTGACAGAGAGAGACACAGCGAGAGAGGGAACA
>NW_027754936.1:0-301 GCF_054177405.1 Leptonychotes weddellii | reverse complement strand
TTTTTTAAGATTTTATTTATTTATTTGACAGAGAGAGAGCTAGAGAGAGAACTAGAGAGAGCACAAGTGGGGTGAAGGGCAGAGGGAGAAGCAGGCTCCCCGCTGTGCAGGGAGCCCCATGGGGGACTCGATCCTGGGACTCCAGAATCATGACCTGAGCCGAAGGCAGATGCTTAACTGACTGAGCCACCCAGGCACCCTCTTTAAAATTTTATTATTTTTAAGTAATCTCTACACCCAACGTGGGGCTCAAACTCACAACCCTGAGACCAAGAGTTGCATGTTCTTCTGACTGAGCCAG
>NW_027754935.1:0-301 GCF_054177405.1 Leptonychotes weddellii | reverse complement strand
CTCAGAGCTTTCTGCTGTCCGGGTGTCCCTCTCACACCCACACAGTCAAGGACTGATAGATTTTGAGGGAAGCAGCGTGCAACATAAGAGGAAGAAAAAGCTGGGGCGCCTGGGTGGCTCAGTCAGTTAAGCGGCTGCCTTTGGCTCGGGTCGTGATCCCAGGGTCCTGGGATCGATACCTGCGTCGGGCTCCCTGCTCCGCGGGAAGCCTGCTTCTCCCTCTCACTCTGCTGCTCCCCTTGCTTGTGTTCTCTCTCTATCTCTGTCAAATAAATAAATAAAATCTTTAAAAAAAAAAAAA
>NW_027754934.1:0-301 GCF_054177405.1 Leptonychotes weddellii | reverse complement strand
AGCTCTCCCACCCCACTTGGGCCAGACGTGAACATATAGCAACTTGTTTAAAATAATATCTACTCACGACTAGGTGCGGGTCAAGCCTTGTGCTAAACTCTGGAATGACAGGGATAAAAGAGCTAACGTCTTTCTAAAGGAACTAAGAGTTAGGGGGGTGGAAAATGCACATGAATAGCTGTGGGCCTCAGCCTTCCTCGGGGCGGTGTGAGGGGCAGCTGGGGAGGGCTCTTCAGTGAGTGGACACAGCTGAGCCTTCCTGGTGCGAGAGGGAGGGGAGACCGAGGAAGGGCATTCCAGG
>NW_027754933.1:0-301 GCF_054177405.1 Leptonychotes weddellii | reverse complement strand
GAATTGGGTCCATAAAACCAGATCCCGTTATCTATTCATTTTAGTTAGGATGATGCAGGGAGCACGTTGCAGGTGTGTGCTTGGCCGTGTTAATGGCTTTCACTGTGGATGAGGTTTGTGTCGATGTACAGAGTTCTGTGTCTTCTTTAAGGACGCATCTCTCTATAAGTATATTTATACGAGTAGTACCTTGCTGTACGTGTCTCTGGGTATTTTGTCCTTTAGTTTAATGCATGTCTAGAAAGTAGGTTGTCTTGTTTTTGTTTTTTTTTTTAAAGATTTTATTTATTTATTTGACAGA
>NW_027754932.1:0-301 GCF_054177405.1 Leptonychotes weddellii | reverse complement strand
AGCCTCCGTTCCCTCCTGTCAATGGGACAGTATCCATTGCCCCGACTGCCTCTGAGGGGGTAAGAGTGTGAGGGCACAGAAGGGGTTTGAGGGGCTCCTGTGCTGTCCACTTACGCAGACCCCGACTTTGTCGCTCCAGCACTCGTGTCAGTTCATCTTCAGGAGACCAAGCAACTCATTCTTCGCTCAAGAAATGTAACGAGATACTGCGGACACGGTTAGGAACATTTCGCAACCTAGTGAAAAACGGGATGGTCTGTGGCTATCAAGAAGGGAAGAGTCTCTGCAAGGTCGGTTCCTG
>NW_027754931.1:0-301 GCF_054177405.1 Leptonychotes weddellii | reverse complement strand
CCAACGAGAAGGATTACACTTCCATATCACCCCTTGAGACAGATGAGCAAAGGCACTGTTCATCTCCCTGACAACTTCCTGGGACTGACAGATGCCCACCAGGGAGCCCAGGGCCACAAGGACAAAACCAGAGTCTCCAAACTTGGCAATGAAATTCTCAAATTCCTGGAGAGAGGTAACAAAGGAAAGCAGGTGAACACAGTTGCTCATGAAAGCCTAGACAGCCTTGAAATGAAAGTCAGCTATTTACTGAATACACCCTCCTGTCAGTGGCCTAGAGCTCACTGTCTTGAAGAGGTTC
>NW_027754930.1:0-301 GCF_054177405.1 Leptonychotes weddellii | reverse complement strand
TATTGCCACAACTGATTTGCTTGGCTTTAACAAAATATAGCAAGGCCCAGATAATCCAGTGGTCAAATTTTTGGCACAAATGGCAACCAGGAAATGAAAAAAATCTTAGTGAGGCCACTAAGCTTTAAGACAAACGGCTGTTACACAGCCTTTGTCATCCTTATCCAATAACATCATGCAAAATCAGACAAAAGATTAGAAAAATTAAGATACATAGAAACCATCAGAAAGTAGTGGCTCACAGGAAGAAAAGTGAAAGCAAATAAATGCTTGGAAAGTAAACAGAATTAAAAAGGCACAG
>NW_027754929.1:0-301 GCF_054177405.1 Leptonychotes weddellii | reverse complement strand
TGCACCACCATCCAGGCCCTATGTCTCCACCCTTTCCATAAATACATTTTTAGCGACTTTCTCAGACACCTCACTCACATCCTGACACGGAACATCTAGAACGTTTTTCATCTGCCAGTCAAACGACCCTCTTTAAAAGCTGCAATCTTATTTCTGGCAGGAATTGTTCTTAGTGAACCGAAGCTAGTGCCTTTGGGACACAGAATCCCCCACCCCCCTTTTTTTAACAGCTGACAAAACTTTTAATGAATTCTTTTCAGCATCATGCTGGGAATGATGACAAGTTCACTGGTACTACCTC
>NW_027754928.1:0-301 GCF_054177405.1 Leptonychotes weddellii | reverse complement strand
GTGTGCTTTTTGTCTCTACAACCAGATCTCAGCAACTTGAGAGCAAGTTTCCCTTTGATTTGTCTGTATCACTGCTTATCAGATGGCTTAACCAAGCCATTTAATGGCTTAACCAAGAACAACAATTTGTAAGAGAATTACATGTATTGTTAAAATTTTATTTATGAAGATACCATTCATGCAAAAACAAAACAAAACACCTAGAAATCTTGGGAGAGAGGAAAAATATAAGATAGATTAAATGATATCTGAAATCATGATGTGGCAACCCCTTAATAGGGATGAGAAATAAAGAACAATA
>NW_027754927.1:0-301 GCF_054177405.1 Leptonychotes weddellii | reverse complement strand
ATGCTTGAATAGTATCACAGGGAGCTATGCCTGTATTCTGGGCATGTGCTAAACACTTTATTCTCCTAAAATGACTTAATCTGCCTGTTTAGCAGGGAGCCTGCTTCTCCCTCTCCTCCTGCTTCCCCCCTCCCCCGCTTGTGCTCTCTCTCTCTCTCTCTCTCGCTCACTCTCTCTCAAATAAATAAATAAAATCTTTAAAAATAAATAAATAGGGGCACCTGGGTGGCTCAGTCATTAAGCGTCTGCCTTTGGCTCAGGTCATGATCCCAGGGTCCTGGGATAGAGCCCCACATCGGGC
>NW_027754926.1:0-4271 GCF_054177405.1 Leptonychotes weddellii | reverse complement strand
TCGGCGGGGAGCCTGCTTCTCCCTCTGCTTGCCGCTCCCCCTTCCCCCTGCTTGTGCTTTCTCTCTCTCTCTCTGACAAATAAATAAACAAAATCTTTTTTTTTTTAAGATTTTATTTATTTGACAGAGAGAGACACAGCGAGAGAGGGAACACAAGCAGGGGGAGTGGGAGAGGGAGAGGCAGGCCTCCCGCGGAGCAGGGAGCCCAATGCGGGACTCGATCCCAGGACCCTGGGATCATGACCTGAGCTGAAGGCAGATGCTTAACCGACTGAGCCACCCAGGCGCCCCTGATTTTATTTTTTAAAAAAAGACATCATTTCAAAGCATCAGGGCACTGAAATCATTTTATTTATTTTATTTTTAAAAGTAATCTCAATGCCCAAGGTGGAGCTCAAACTCACGACCCTGAGATCAAGAGTCGCATGCTCTACTGACTGAGCCAGGCAGGCATCCTGAATTATATTGGTTTCAATTTTTATATGCTTTTATAAAGAAATAAAACAAACTTATATTCGTGAATACCTGAATGACTTTCCTATCCTCTTAAGCTGTCTTTACCATCTGCAAAATTCTTCCTTGCAAGAAGACCCCCAGGTGGCACTGAATAGCTTCCTGAGTAAGGAGTTATTCAGGTACCAGAGTTGGACTGTAAATTACTTGGGGATAAATGTTGACTTTGGCTTCTCTGCATTTTACTAAGGACATTTGTACTATAGAAACTGATCTTTAAACCTGGTAATTCATGATCTGTGGTTTGAAACCATCTTTGAAATGATGCTAGGACATCAAGAAATATGTCATCGTTGATTTGTAACTGATTACCAATCTTTTTGCATCTTAGGTGTTTTTGTATCTTCTATTTTTTTTTATTTATTTTAAGTAATCTCTACATCCAGTGTGGGGCTCACACTCATGACCCTGAGATCAAGAGTCTCATGCTTTCCTGCCTGAGCCGGCAGGCACCCCATTTTTTATCTTTTAAATAAAAATAATTATACCAGCTGATTCCCCCAAAATTTGGTAACAAATAGAGTAATACACACAATGCTTAGGAAGTTAATAGGACTATTAGTTAAAAAAGACTCCATTGTCAGAGATGACCTTTTTCTCCTCTTTCACAGCTCACATCTTTCAAAGGGACCACATGGAGAGATAGAGAAAGGGAGACTCTCAAACAGCATCATCACTGAAACAATCTTGCCAATCAGTGGGATGACAGAGGTGTCAGCCAGATAGAGCTTTGTTAACCCAAGTAGGTGTCAAATGCTCCTCTTTCTTAGTTTAACAAATGGGGAGATCTTATTCTTCTAGCAACTGGTGTGATCATTTCTCTTAGGAATGAGACCTACCTGTTGGGAAAGTTCCATGTTTAGCCAGCAGAGAAGCTGAGATATAAGGATGAAGAGCTATTCATCAAAAGGAGAGTAAGGAGAGGATTGCACTGAAGAGGTAGGGGGTGGAGTTGGAGCTATAGAGATGATAGAGAGTTAGCTGTGCCCTGTTTGAGATGCATTCATTCAGCAACACTGCAAATCCTTGGCAGAATTATTAACCTCACAAAGTGCTTGGCGGGTATGGAATTCCAGTGCAAAACAGTGAAGAGCATGCTTCTAACATCCATCTTAGCCTAAGGTCCAGGGAACCCCAAGGAAGCAAGCTTTAAGGAATTGACAGAAATCTAAAAGCAGATTCTGGGCTCTCACAGTGCATAAAATCAGTGAGTGCTGGGACCAAGTTTTCCTAAATCTCTGAAGAGTGGGAGGCGCCAGTCCTATCTGTTTCACATTATTAGTAGTATTAGGATGAAGGTAGCTTATTTTCAAAATTATGAATAATTAAACAAAATGGGGGGGATAAGAAATAAACATTTTAAATACTTTTAACACGAACAATAGAGCATTTTATCTACAAAACCAAGCAGATCACTTTCAGTATTAGAGCAGAAATAAATTATAAGAAGGAAACTTCCTTGCTATATTAACAATTTGGAGCGAAATGTGGGAAAGTACTCTAAAACAGATTGCTCTACTTTATTGTAGCACCTACCCTTATCCTGCCTAGAAATTAAGAGCCTTCAAACAGAAATAAAAATGTTATCCTTTCTTATCTGAAGATTTAATTTTTTAAGAATAAAGTTAGCCTTGGGGTACCAGGGTGACACAGTTGGTTGAGCGTCAGGCTCTTGGTTTCCACCCAGGTCGTGATCTCAGGGTTGTGATCTCAGGGTGGTGAAATGGAGCTCCATGTTGGGTCCAGGCTGAGCACCGAGTCTGCTTGAGACCTTCTCTCCCTCTCCCTCTGCCCCTCAGCCCCATGTTCGTGCACACGTTCTCTCTCTCTCAAATAAATAAATCTTAAAAAAATAAAAAATAAATAAAGTTAGCCTTTTTTCTCATTGTGAAAGCAGCATATGGCCATTTTGGAAAAGTTTTAAAATTTGAGAGAGTAAATCCATGCCTTTTTAAAAAATATTTATTTTGGGGCACTTGGGTGGCTCAGTCGGTTAAGTGTCTGCCTGTGGCTCAGGTCATGATCTCAGGGTCCTGGGATAGAGCCCCACATGCATCAGGCTCTCTGTTTAGTGGGAGTCTGCTTCTCCATCTCACTTTCCCTCTGTGCTCTTTCTCTCTCAAATAAATAAATAAAATCTTTAAAAAAATAAATACAATATAATTTATTTTATTTTTAGAGTAATCTGTACACTCAATCTGGGGCTCAAACTCACAACCAAGATCTCATGTTCCACCGACTGAGCCAGCCAATCGACCACATGCCTTTTTAAATTATAAAATAAATTGATCTCTAGCTTCCCTGAAATGCAAAGATCAGTCTCAGTAGTATCCCTGTAGTAAATAGCATATGAAGAGAATGAATTAGTGGTGAAAGTTATAAAACTGTCATTGTATCTTTGGGATGAAAAATAAAAGGAGAAAGAACTTTGGGTTTTACCCATTGAATTATCAGGACTCTTGATGGCACATGACAATGTGAAAATTAATAATGAGAAACCTCACAGGTGCCTGACTCACTCAGTCGGAGGAGTTTGTGGCTCTTGATCTCAGGTTCATGAGTTCAAGCCCTGTGTTGAGTGTAGAGATTACTAAAAAAATAAATAAATAAACCTTGGTTGGGGGGGAAAAATCTCACTAAAATGGAGTTGGGAGGTTTCAGGAGGGGGAGTTCCCTCATCCTACCATTCCTAGTCAATTGCAGACCCAACAGGAAGACATGGACTTGACCTTACACAGACTTGACCTTGCACATGGATACTATTTAGCTCTCCCCCTTCACCACCACAGCTCAGCCAATGAGAAGCCATTACACTTCACACTCCCAGTTTACTCCAATGAACTTTTAGTTTACAACAGTCTTCCCAACTTACTCCTTTTCCCCATTAAAAAAGCATACCTCTCCTTTATTCTCCAGACTCAATTATGGTTTTGCCAGCAGCTTATTTGTCCCGAATTGCAATTCTTTTTTATTCCTGAGTAAACCCATTTTTGCTGGTAAAATAACTGGTAGTTTTTATTTTTAAGGTTAACAACAAAAACTGACTTGAGCCAGCTAAGCCAAATACAGCAATAAATTTATTGGCTCACTTATCCAAACCATGGGACAGACAAGGACAATTGTAACAAAGCCGCTCACTTTCAGGCTGCTCACTCTCCATCTTTCTCCTCTGCTTCTTTTAGTAGTTTGGGTTTATTCCCTAAGCCAGGGTGCTACATTGGAGATCTTGTAGCCTTCAGGCTCACATCCTCAGTGTCCTTGGGCATCATGGACTAATTCTTACCAAAAACAGGAGACCTATTTCCATAAGAATAGAAAAATGTTGGGAGAAAAAAATGCTCAATATCCTTCGTTCTTTGGCTGCCCCCTTCTCCACCACACACACTCATACACATAACTTCTTCCCATACATACAATTCCGAAATTGTTCTTGCCTAGCCACTACGCAGCCTCGTCCCAGCTACAGGATCTTTACGTAAGCTCAATTCATGATCAGGGGGATGCCTGGGTGGCTCAGTGGGTTAAGCGCCTGCCTTCAGCTCAGGTCATGATCCCAGGGTCCTGGGATCAAGCCCCACATCGGGCTCCCTGCTCAGCGGGGAGCCTGCTTCTCCCTCTCCCTCTGCCTGCTGCTTCCTCTGCTTGTGCTCTCTCTCTGTCTCTGATAAAGAAAGAAAAAGAAAGAAAGAAAGAAAGAAAGAAAGAAAGAAAGAAAGAAAAAATAAACAAATAGCATATTTTTTTTAAAGATTTTATTT
>NW_027754925.1:0-301 GCF_054177405.1 Leptonychotes weddellii | reverse complement strand
CTCACACCCTTTCTTTCCACCCAACATGCTGCCTGCGTGCCTCTCCTAACACCCTGCTTCTTTTGTTTCTTGGGACCCTCCTGGCTCAAACCCTCCAATTCTGGGAGGCCCAAAGCCCTTAGTGGGCACACTGTCCTACCCAGGCCACTGGGGGCTGAGAGGGGCCATCGATGGCAGAGGGTTTAGCCTGGCAGTCAGCCCCGGAGAAGCAGCAATGAAGCTTGGTTCTGATGTCCCCGGCCGAGGCCAGACGGACAGCTGCCCCACATCTGGCAGGCCCTGGCCCACTGAGCCGGATGGG
>NW_027754924.1:0-301 GCF_054177405.1 Leptonychotes weddellii | reverse complement strand
TGGCCCTAGGGGGCAGTCACAAGATAGCATGATTCCAAAGGTGGTCTCTTATACCCACATGAAGGGCCTGAAGTGCTTGGCTCATAGTGGTGCCTGCATGGTCCTGGCAATATTCAGTGCTGTGATTTTTGGACCCGAGGAGTTGACTTGGACCTAGCGACTGGCAGAACCATGACACGCACCCAGAGTGGGGCTCAGGACAGGAGTACCACCCCTGGGAAGAATGATTCAGAGCATCAGTCTGGAAGGGGAGTGGAGTTCAGGGAGTAGCAGCCCAGTCCTAGCAATGATGGGTCAGGAC
>NW_027754923.1:0-301 GCF_054177405.1 Leptonychotes weddellii | reverse complement strand
TTGGACAATACTATAAATGTGTTCTAAAGTGATCAAGAGAATTAAAGCAATTTAATTTTTTGCTTGTGAGAACCATCCCTAGTGTTATTCTTCGTTTTTTAGAAGTCATATTGAATTTTATTTTTTTATTTGTTTTTTGGTTTGGGTTTTTTTAAAATTTCTATTCTTTTATTTTATTTATTTTATTATGTTCAGTTAGCCAGCATATAGTACATCGTAAGTTTTCATTGTAACATACCGAATTTTGTGATTTAGTAGAAACACAGTGCTTTGTAGAAAAAGATGTTACCATCTATGGTGA
>NW_027754922.1:0-301 GCF_054177405.1 Leptonychotes weddellii | reverse complement strand
CAGCCTCCCTTGGGAGCGGAAGCCAGCTCTCCCAGCACACAGCCCCCTTGGGGAGCTGGAGAGCAGCAACTCTGTCCACCCGCTCCTGCCGAGATGCTTCCCACCTCTCTAAGCCCTAGGACCCAGGCCCCATCTCAGAGCCTCTAGAAGGCAGGCAGGCCAGCAGGTGTCCTAGCTCACTGCCGGCCAGCACCGCCGTGGTCTGAGGGCAGAGGGTCAGACTGACCCAGGTGCCTCAGGGTTCCCAGACTTGCTTCAGCCCTGGCCTCTCTGTCCTCTGCCCATAACCTGCCAGCTCCCC
>NW_027754921.1:0-301 GCF_054177405.1 Leptonychotes weddellii | reverse complement strand
CAAGACGGCACAAGAAACTCAAGGCCACAAGCTTCCCGGTCAGTTCTCCATAAAAGACTACCAGTAGAAGCCCTCCGTGGCAACGCATTCGGGACCCTTCTCACTCTAGAAAGCTTCTTCTTTTCTTTCCTTTCTGCTCTCACCTTCACATAATAAACTTCCACTTCACCCTTTTGTGTCCTCGAGATTCATTCTTCAAGTCCATGAGACAAGAACCCTGTGATCCTACCACACTACCAGATCAGGGTCCTAGAGTTAGGACCTCATTTAAGCTTAATCATATCTGTAAAGCACCCCCCCC
>NW_027754920.1:0-301 GCF_054177405.1 Leptonychotes weddellii | reverse complement strand
GACCCGCCAAAAAGCTTTGTCTATATGGGTTGTATCAATAAAAATTATATTAGAAATTAAAAACAGAAACCCTTGTTAAACATTTATCTATTAATTTACAAGTAACAGTAATAAACCCATTACAAGTTAATAAATGTAACATATTCTACTGAAGAGTAATTGTTTTTGCACAACCAAAAGAAATTCTGAAAGGAGTGGCGTTCATGGTTGTGATGATAATAATGAGGATGGTGGTAATGATGATAGTGGTGGTGGTGCTGGTGATGATGATGGTGATGATGACAATGATGGTGGTGATCAT
>NW_027754919.1:0-301 GCF_054177405.1 Leptonychotes weddellii | reverse complement strand
ATGCTGGCGGGTGGCATTCTTTCCAGCGTTGGCACACTCTGTCTGCTCACATTCCAGCTACTCCAGCCTGGACAAACTGGTCCACATATAATGTGTGGGAATGCAGTTTTGTTACATACGCATTCAGGCTGAAGAGCCTCTGCCCTCAGGTTTGCATCCTGGTGGCAACATATTTTTTGCCCATGGTGCATGCCAATGTGTCTTCAAGCTCCTTATCGATTCTCCTGGTTCTTTATAACGAGGGCAGGTCTTTTCATTTTATTGGAGCAGAGGAGAATCACACCTCTCTGATTACTTGTCC
>NW_027754918.1:0-301 GCF_054177405.1 Leptonychotes weddellii | reverse complement strand
TAATTGAGCGCTGCTCCTGTTCTCTCCAGGTATGATGTAATTATCTTAGTTTTAGATGCCGCTGGGTCCCGAAGTGCATATTTTCTCAAGTACTTACTAAATACGTCAGCTCCTAATTTAGTTCTAAATGAGATAATGGCGTGAATAGCATCCAGCATGGTGCCTGGCAGGTAGTATAATTTATAAACCTTCATAATAAAACTTCTAAATCCTCTTTCACCCCCCCCCCACAAGCCCTCATCTGTCCTCCCCTCTTTCTCATCTCTTCCCTTCTTGCATCCTCCCATCCTCTGTATGACTC
>NW_027754917.1:0-301 GCF_054177405.1 Leptonychotes weddellii | reverse complement strand
GTATTGGTTTGCATATGTGGTCCACTGTCTCAAGGAAGACTGTGGAAAGTCACCAAACATAGGACCTAAATTTAGTTGTTCATTATAGACTCCACCAAGTCATTCCCAGACATTTCATTGTACTGTAGTACATTCATTATACCTGTGTATGCACATGTGGAAAATACTTTAAATATGCATATATAGTGGTGATAAAATACGCCCTTCAGTAATAGAATTAGAGTTTATGCATATGTGTAAAAGTATTAGGCTATATGCTTCCATGCCTTCCCATTGGTTCTTATTGTCTGTGAAAATAGAC
>NW_027754916.1:0-301 GCF_054177405.1 Leptonychotes weddellii | reverse complement strand
GTTCTGTAGAAAAAAAGATTTAAATGCTTGTTTGTAGAGAAGAGAAAGCTTTCAGGGAATGTCGGGGATAACTCTGGAAGGAAAGAGATGATTTGTCTCAGGATATATGTTAGTATCTGTACTTGGTCCTGGATTAACAACAGTCTCTTGGAAAAAGGTATTCTCCTTGTATGGTCACCATTTCTTTTTTTTTTTTTTTTCTTTTTAAAATTTTTTTTTATTGTTATGTTTTTGTTTTTTGTTTTTTTCTTTTTTTAAAGATTTTATTTATTTATTTGACAGAGAAAGACACAGTGAGAGA
>NW_027754915.1:0-4272 GCF_054177405.1 Leptonychotes weddellii | reverse complement strand
AACAAATGTTGGAGAGGTTGTGGAGAAAGGGGAACCCTCTTACACTGTTGGTGGGAATGCAAGTTGTTACAGCCACTTTGGAAAACAGTGTGGAGGTGCCTGAAAAAATTAAAAATGGAGCTACCCTATGACCCAGCAATTACACTATTGGGTATTTACCCCACAGACACAGATATAGTGAAAAGAAGGGCCATATGCACCCCAATGTTCATAGCAGCAATGTCTGCAATAGGCAAACTGTGGAAAGAACTGAGATGCCCTTCAACAGATGAATGGTTAAGAAGATATGGTCCATATATACAATGGAATATTACTCAGCCATCAGAAAGGATGAATACCCAACTTTTACATCAACATGGATGAGACTGGAGGAGATTATGCTAAGCGAAATAAGTCAAGCAGAGAAAATCAATTATCATATGGTTTCACTTATTTGTGAAACATAAGGAATAGCATGGAGGACATTAGGAGAAGAAAGGGAAAAATGAAAGGGGGGAAATCGGAGGGAGAGATGAACCATGAGAGACTATGGACTCTGAGAAACAAATTGAGGGTTTTAGAGGAGAGGGAGGGTGGGGAGATGGGTTAGCCCGGTGATGGGTATTAAGGAGGGCACGTACTGCATGGAGCACTGGGTGTTATATTAAAACAATGAATCATGGAACACTACAACAAAAACTAATGATGTACTGTATGGGGACTAATATACATAATTAAATTAAATTAAAAATGTTTCCTTTTCCTCACCCTAACTCAGAACTAGGAGATATTTCCATGATGTTTCTTGTCTAGACCTCAGTAGTCAATCTATTAAAATATATGATATGGATTATAAGGTAGATTAATATATAATAAAAAATAGAGCAAAAGGGAGTGACATCAGCAAGATGGTGAAATAGGAAGTGCCAAACCTTATCCTCCATAAAAACACTGTTTTAACAATGTTATATGAACCAAAATACCTTTATGAGAAAATCAAAATCCAGTTAAAAAGTTGCAGTACCAAAGATTAATACAAAACCAACAATAGCCACATTATAATGGGTAAAAAGTGCAATTTCACTTTATCCATTTCAGACCTTGCCCCAGGGCAGCACTCAGCATTGCAGAGATCATCTCAGCTTATGACTTCTCCCTCAGGGAAAAGGGAGAGTGTAGCATATATCCAACATCCCTGGCCTTTCATTGCACTGCACAAAGGATCTGTTTCTGTTTCACTCACCCAGAGCACTAACAGAACAAACATATTTCAGACATCTGACAGCAGCTAAAAATAAAGAAAATAAGTGGGTGGCTTACTGCTGCTGTCATGGCTCCCAAACATTGGGAGAAGGTGCACAACCCTGAGACTTCTCCTTCAGAAGGGAGAAAGAATGGGGTGTGCATTCAACACCCTGGATTTTTCTGTGCACATTCCAAGGAGAAAATGTAGACAACTCACTATACCCAAAATGACTCTCTGAAATTCGGAGAAGACATGCAAACCTAGGAAGGAAGGAAGAGTTGAACATAATAATTCATAGAAAAATTTTCAGATGCTCCCAGTATCTCTAGCGAGGCTGGTTGATGAATATCTTTCCCTTTGAAGCTGATCCATAAAGACTAGGAGAAGTAGTTGTTTCTTCAAATGCACAGACACCAATGCAAAGCTACAAGGGAAGTGAAGGATTAGAGAACTATGACACAACCATAGAAACAAAATAAATCTCCAGTAACTAACCCTAAATAAATGGAGCTCTAGAATTGCCTGGCAAGTAACTCAAAATAATTATATTAAAGAAGTAAGGGAGTAATAAGAGACCACTGAAAGATAAGTAAATGAAATCAAGAAAACAATATATGAACAAGAACCACAGAAGAATACAATAACGCAAGTGAAAAAAAAAAAAAATCAATATAGAGTCTCAACAACAAACCTGACCGAGCAGAAGAAAGAACCAGTGAACTCAAAGGCAAATCATCTGAAGTTACACAGTAAGAAAGCCAAAAGAAAAGAGAAAGAAAAAAAGTGAAGAAAGACTAGGGGACTTAAGGAATACTTCAAGAAAAACATATGTGTGTGTGCGTGTGTGTGTATATAATGAAAGTCCCAGTAAGAGAAGAGAAAGAAAGGGGCAGAAATCTTATTTAAAGAAATAATGGCCTAAAATGTCCCAAATCTGAGAAGTATAGGCAATCTAGATTTATGAAGCTGAAGAAAACAGAAGGAAGACGAACCCAAAGAAATCAAATCAAATTGTTATAAGTCAAAGACAGAATTTTGAAAGCACCAATAGCAAAGTGACTTATCACATACAAGTGAGCCCTATAAGGTTATGGAGTGGATTTCTCAGCAAAAATTTTGAAGGTCATAAGAGACTGAGATGACACATTAAAAGTTTTGAAAGAAAAAATATACCGACCAGGAATACAATTCCTGGTAAAACTGTTCTTTAAAAAATTGAGACATAAAGACTTTCCCAGACAAACAGAAGCTGAGGAAACTCATCACGACTAGATCTGTTTTACATAAAAAAAAAAAAAAAAAGCTAACTGTTACATCAATGACAGAGTGAGAGGGGAGACAAAGGTAAAAGTATAGACTTTTGGTATATCATTGAAGTTGTATTCTTAGCTTAAAAAAGACTGCTGTAACTATAACATATTGTATGTAAATCTCATGATAACTACAAAGAAAATACATATAGAAGATAAAAGAAGAAGAGCAAGAAATCAAAGCATATCACTACAAAAAAATCAATAAAGCACAATAAAAGCAAGGAAGAAAAGAGGAACAAAAAAATATAAGACAGACAACAATTAACAAAATGGCAATAGTAAGTCCTCTCCTATCAATAATTACTTTAAATATAAATCCATTAAACCCCGAATCAAAATACATAGAGTGGACAACTGGATTAAGAAAACAACAGTAACAACACCCAACAATATCCTATCTAAGAGACTCATTTCAGATTTAAGGATACTTTAGACTAAAAGTGAAGGTACTGAAAAAGATATTCCATGAAAATAAGAAACAAAAGAAGGAACAGGTAGCTACACTTATATGAGACAAAATAGTCTTTAAATCAAAATCTTTAACAAGAGACAAACAAGGACATTATATAATGATAAGTGGATCAATTAATCAGGAAGATACACCTATGATAAATGTATATGTACCCACCATGAGAGCACCTAAATATAGAAACAAACATTGACACAACTGAAGGGAAGAACAGAAGGAAAAGAATAATAGTAAGGGACTTCAATACCCCACTTTCAACAATGGGTAAAATATTCAAAGAGAAAATCAATAAGGAAAACACAGACTTGAACAACACTACAAAACACATGTGCTTAACAGACATAGAAACAAAATTCCACATAACAGCATCAGAATCCACATTCTGTTCATATGTGTGTGGGATAGACTCCAAAATATATCATATGTTAGGACACAAAACAAGTCTTAACAAATTTAAGAAGACTGAAAACATATAAGTTATCTTTTCTGACCACAATGGAATGAAACTAGGAATCAATAGCAGGAGGAAAATTTGAAAGTTAAAAAATATGTAGAAATTTAACAACACATTTCTGAACTAATGGATCAAAAAAGAAATCAAAGGGGAAGACAGAAAATACCTTGAGACAAAATAAAAAGAAAAAAATATACACCAAAACTAATGGGATACAACAAAACCAGTACAAAGAGAAAATTAAAACTAACAAATGCCTATATTAAAAAAGAAGAGAGCTCTCAGGGGTGCCTGGGTGGCTCAGTCAGTTAAACGTCTGCCTTCTGCACAGGTCATGATCCCAGGGTCCTGGGATCCAGCCCCACGTTGGGCTCCCTGCTCAGCAGGCAGTATGCTCCTCCCTCTCCCTCTGCTCCTCCCTCCCCCCCCGCCATGCTCTCTGTCTGAAAAAAATAAATAAATAAAATCTTAAAAAAAAACAGAGTTCTGAACTAAACAACCTCACTTTACACCTCAATTCAAAACAGAACAAACTATGTTCAAAGGTACCAAAAAGTAAATATTAAAGATTAATGCAGAGATAAATAAAAGAGTACAAAATGAGAAAACTCAAGAAAATACGAGTTGTTTTTTTAAAAAGTAATCAAAATCAACACAACCTTTAGCAAGACTAAGACAAGAGAGAAGACTTAAAATGTAAAATCATAAATGAAACATTACAATCTATGCTACAGAAAAAAAAGGATTGAGAGAGACTAATAAGACTAATTATATATGAACAAACTGGATAACTTAAACAAAATCAATAATT
>NW_027754914.1:0-301 GCF_054177405.1 Leptonychotes weddellii | reverse complement strand
AGAAGTAACCTAGAAATCAGGGAATTCTTTAAAGCATGACAGGAAAAATACTGACTACAAAAAATATTTAGAAATATTTGTTATACAAAACATAAAATTATAGACAAGATACACTATAACCAAAAGACAACGTACAGATTGGGAAATGTATTTGAAATGCATGTAATTTGCATACCTTATAATATATTTGTTATCTCTGATATTTATTAGGGCTACCCTACTTCAAGATCACAGTGTGTATAAATGGCATTGTGGTTTCTATAAACCCCTGGAGATTATGAGGTGAATGGAAGCATGGTTA
>NW_027754913.1:0-301 GCF_054177405.1 Leptonychotes weddellii | reverse complement strand
TTTTTTTTTTTTGGTATCTGTATGAGATGATGGATGTTAAGTAAACTTATTGTAGTAGTATGTTAAGTTAGATCATTATGCTGTGTACCTTAAACTTACATGATGCTTTACATCATTTGTATCTCAGTCAAACTGGGGGAAAATATACGGTGGGATAGGCTACTTCAAAGTCTAGGAAATAAAAAATTTAACCTCTCCTTTCACCAAAAAAGCTGCTATACACATTTGTATACATATTTTTGTGTAAATGTGCTGAGTCGTGTGATAAATGTAGGTTTTTTGGGGATTTTTTTGTGTGTGT
>NW_027754912.1:0-301 GCF_054177405.1 Leptonychotes weddellii | reverse complement strand
TGGGGCTCCCTGAGTCCTTGGAGACTTCTCCATTGTCAGTACCAGACTTCTGTTCCTGTTGTTGATGCCGGAATTTCTGCCTTGAGCGGGTCCCTCCTTGCCCTTGGGAGGCTACTCTGTCTAGTATAAGGAGAGTTGTCCAAAAGAATAGATGGTGGGAGTGTTCTAGATCTGCACTGTTGGCTACAGGAGCCACTGGGCACATATGGCCACTGAGCACTTAAACTGTGCCTCTGAATGACTGAACTTGTAAAACCTAATTTTAATTCATTTAAAAGTAATTGGCCACATGTGGCTAGTG
>NW_027754911.1:0-301 GCF_054177405.1 Leptonychotes weddellii | reverse complement strand
ACCATGCCCGCTTTATATACCTCCATTGACCAATTATATGAATGGCAAGGAGAAGAGGCTGACAGACATCCTTAGGAGGAATAATCTTATCCATTTAATTACTGAAAGCATTTCTTCACCATTGGGATACCCTCTAATGGGCATCTACATGGAACACACGTATCTTTCTACCCTGTGTACATCCTGGTTGGCCCATCCACATACCTCTTCCCCAGACCTTGCCATCACTCTTCCTATTTTTCCATTCCAAAGCCTTAACTGCTGGCCTATGCAGTTTATGTAAATTAATTCTTCAGACTAT
>NW_027754910.1:0-301 GCF_054177405.1 Leptonychotes weddellii | reverse complement strand
AAAAATTTTATAGCTCAGTATCAAAAAACTCTCACACAATCTGATTAAAAGTGGTCATTTTCCCAAAGAAGACATGCAGATGGCCAACAGGCACATGAAAAGATGCTCAACATTACTAACCATCAGGAAAAGGCAAGTCAAAACCACAATTAGATATCACTTTACACCTTTTAGAATGGCTGTTATCAAAAAGACAAGAAGTAACAAGTGTTGATAAGGATGTGGAGAAAAGGGAACCCTCACATGCTGTTGCTGGGAATATAAACTGGTGTAGCCACTTTGGAAAATGGTATGAAGGTCC
>NW_027754909.1:0-301 GCF_054177405.1 Leptonychotes weddellii | reverse complement strand
TAGATAGAATATTTCCATCATTCTTCAAAGTTGCCTTATGCCTTTTTGTCTTCCATCTCTTCCCCATCTCCAGTCCTGGCAGCCACAGATCTGATCTCTGTTGCTATAGTTTTGCCTTTTCATGAATGTAAAATAAGTAGCATCAGACACTGTATAAAGCCTTTTGTGTTTGGCCTCATTCATTTAGCATAAATAATGCTTTGGGGATTTATCCCTGTGGTTGCATGTATCAGTAGTTCATTTCTTTTTATTGTTGATTAGCATTTCATTGTACGGATATAACAAAAGTTGTTATTCCTTA
>NW_027754908.1:0-301 GCF_054177405.1 Leptonychotes weddellii | reverse complement strand
AAAAATACATGTAAACCAGAAACTACTTCTTACCTAATAAAATGTGTATCTGCTAATCTTTACTTCCTTAATTGGTTTATTTTCTAAGTGATCAGTAAATCGCATGCAATCACTAATTTACATGCCCTGTTAGAAATGGTAGCTATGTGGGGCGCCTGAGTGGCTCAGATGGTTAAGCGTCTGCCTTTGGCTCAGGTCACGATCTCAGGGTTCTGAGATCAAGTCCCACATCGGGCTCCCTGCTCAGCAGGGAGTCTACTTCTCCCTCTCCCTCTGCCTCTCCCCCTGCTTGTGCTCGCTC
>NW_027754907.1:0-301 GCF_054177405.1 Leptonychotes weddellii | reverse complement strand
CTCTCCAGGACCCCACACCCACCCTCGTGCTCCCAGTAAACAGACCTATGGCTGGGATATGGATGCCACCCCCTTGAACGTGGTGTCCTTGCACAGTTGACAACCCAAATACCCGGGCAGACTCTGGCCCTATGGACACATGTCCCCATTTTATGGGGGGAAGAAGCGAAGGCTCAAAGGGGTTAAGCGTCTTGCCTAATTCACAAGAGGAATGACGGTAGGTCGGTCATTTTAAGAAAAGCAGCAGGGGGGCGCCTGGGTGGCTCAGTTGGTTAAGCGACTGCCTTCGGCTCAGGTCATG
>NW_027754906.1:0-301 GCF_054177405.1 Leptonychotes weddellii | reverse complement strand
CCCAGGACCCCAGGATCATGACCCAAGCAAATGCTTAACCAACTGAGCCACCCAGGCATCCCTCAAATATTTTCTTTCTTATGAAAATGTGTCCTGGCGTGAGTGGGGGGTGGAGAATAGGGGGAGGTGAGGGAGGGAGCAGCACCTGTGGGGTGAAATAGGAAGGGCGGGAGGAAGGGTCTTCCCTACCAAAGCCCTATAGAACCCCAAACCTTGCTAGTAAAATGTGGATAGGAAGTCCTGAGCTTGATCATGTTTAAAGGTCTGTGAGAAAGTAATTGTTGGGAGAGCGCGGTATCAC
>NW_027754905.1:0-301 GCF_054177405.1 Leptonychotes weddellii | reverse complement strand
CCCCCCCCCCCCCCCGCTCATTGGCTGTTTTTCTTGTTCTACAAAAACCATTGGTAAAGGTATATCCCCAGGACTACTAAGTTCTGCAAAGAAAAAATTGCCATCTCTTGCCTAAGGTGGGGAAATGGGAGGAGCTTAGCTCAATGTATAGCACAGGAAGGAGGGTGGAGGAGTTAACTGTATACAACTATTGTAGTGTCTACAGAAATTCAATTTTGCCTTGACTTCTTATCACTTTCTTCTGTACTTTGATTCTCCTAGTTCTAAGCCCCTCCCAGTCCTAGCAAGTGAGCTGTCACTC
>NW_027754904.1:0-4272 GCF_054177405.1 Leptonychotes weddellii | reverse complement strand
ATGGCAACCCCCAGCTGAGAGCCCACTCCTTGGCTCCGTCTCTGCAGCCAGCTTCCCGGCTCCGATACCTGGGAGCTCTGCTGCACTCAGGCACCCCCCGTCTTTCTGTGACCCCGAGGGTCCTGAGACCACACTGTCCCATGAGGGTTCCACCCCCAGCTTAGCCACCGGAGTGACCTCCGTCAGCGGAGCAGACTTCTAAAAGTTCCGGTTTTGTGCTCCGTTGCTCTATCACTTGCCAGTAGTGGCTGACGGAGGCCCCCTACCCCGCTGTCTATCCTCCCGAATATCACCTCGGATTCACTTCTCCCCATGTCCTACCTTCCAGAAAGCAGTCGCTTCTCTGGTCAGAGACTTGTTGCTATTCTTTTCTTCAATCTCCTGTTGAGTTCATAGGTGTTCAGAATGGTTTGATCCCTATCCAGCTGAATTCCTGGGACCAGATGAAATCCAGGTCTCCTATACCTCTGCCATCTTGCTCTGCCCTAATAGTATCTTTCAAGAAGAAGAATTTTTAATTTTTTATTAAATGCAGTTTATAAGTTTTTTTTAATGGGTAATACTTTTGGTGCCATATCTCAGAACTATTTACCTATCCCAAGTTTGCAAATAATTTCTCCTACTTTTTCTTTAGATATTTTATTGTTTTATATACTACATGGAGGTCTATGATTCATTTTGAATTAATCTTTGTATATCATGCTTGGCATGTATCAAAGCTTCATTGGTGTTTTTTTGCTTGTATATAGATGCCTGACTGTTCCAATACCATTTATGGAGAAGACTTTTTCTCCACTGAAATGCCTTGTCACCTTTCTGGAATCTATTTCCCATATATTGGGGTTCTCTACTCTATGCTATTCATCAGTTTCTGTGATACATATTTAGCAATAGGATTGCTGGGTCATGGGGTGGACTTAAGTTTTATTTCTCTAAGTATTGCTACTATGCCATTTGTATTTTATTTATGATAGTTAATCTAGCAGAAGTGCAGTTTTTATTTACTTTTCTATTACTTTATATGAAAATAGTTTGTATTTATTTCAAAAGAAAAAATATTTGTTTTATATATAGACGTCTTATAATGTGAAAGTTGCCATGAATTTTCTTGAATGAAGCAGTTTGCTCCCAGGTACCACTATTCCTTAAGAGTATCCAGTATAAGCCAGAATCTTGTAATGCATCTCATTTTATGAAATGGGTCCTTTAAATAGTCACCATTTTTCAGATGAATGAGATGAAGATATATAGATATAGATATAAATACAGGCATACATATAGATATTAGGCCCATGGGACTCGTCAATATAAACATAGAAAGGTTTTTTTTGTTTTGTTTTTTCTGTTGTTTTGTTTTTTAGTAAAGATCCTTTTGAGGATATTGGTACCTATTCTTTGTTACTTTCAAATTTTTGAAGATTTTTAGTACATTTTAACTGAAGTATATAGTGATTTTCTCAATGGATGTTTGTTGTAACAGATCTATAAAATATAGAATGGAAAAGTTAATATTTATTGATATCTACTGACATATCAATCATTATGATGATGTCTTTATAGTGATTAACTCAATTATTTCCCAAAATATCCATTTTATAAGTGAGAAAATCAACCATTGGAGAAATTAAGTGACACACCAGAAGGCACTGGGCTAGAGAGTGCTGGAGTTTTGGGCCTAACAAAATCATCCTTATTTTTCTGAATTCCAGTAGTTTCCTATCCTACTGTTCCCAGTGGCCAGCCTTCATAGGATAGCCTCTTATTATTTAGGTTTATTAGATTTATTTGGTGACTAACTCATAAAGCATGTAAGGCTAAAATAAATAAAATGAAACTTTGGTGGGTATAATAAAGTATTTTATGAGTAAATGAAATCTATTTCTTGTTATTAAAATGAAAGTCACCAGAAATTGAAAGTAATCTATAACCTACTTGGCATAACTGACAGTGTAAATCCTGAGTGTTTAAATTAGTTGAAAAAGAAGCATGCTGATGAAGGTGAATGATTGTATATTTACAATATATTATCACATAATTGTCTACCTGAATTTACCCTACTTCATATTAAGCAAATATTAATATACTAATGATTTGGATTGGGCTCTAGAAGAGCAAATTGTTTAACTATCCGAAGCCTGTTTTCATTTGGGATAATGTATTTTCCTTATTGGCAAGTTAATGAGGTAATGAATGTTAAGCATTTGCATAGTTCCTGGAATATTGTTACTGGTAAGGATATTAAGTGATTTAATTATCTATTGTTGCTTAAGTAATGACCTCAAAACTTAGAGCACTGGGGCTCCTGGGTGGCTCAGTCGTTAAGTGTCTGCCTTTGACTCAGGTCATGATCCCAGAGTCCTGGGATCAAGCCCCGCATCGGGCTCCCTGCTCAGCGAGGAGCCTGCTTCTCCCTCTCCCACTCCCCCTGCTTGTGTTCCCTCTCTCGCTGTGTCTCTCTGTCAAATAAATAAATAAAATCTTAAAAAAAAAAAAAAAACTTAGAGCATAAAAACATGTAATTTAGTTTGCTCTTGATTTTGTGGCTTCGGGATTTAGGTTCAGCTGGGTGGTTCATCTTTGATCAACTCGGACAACCAAAGCCTGGAGGATCCACTTCCAAGATAGACTCATTCATGCTTATTTTCCATGATAGTTGTCCTCAACTCTCATTGTGAATTAACATCACAGATGCCTGGGCTCCACCCTAAAACTTCTGAGCTAGTTGGTTAGGAGGAGTACTGGTCATTTACATTATTGTTATAGGTCCTTGAGTGATTCTCACATATAGCCAGAATTTAGAACCTCTTTACTGAGTTCAATTTATTTATTTATTTTTTAAAGATTTTATTTATTTATTTGACAGAGAGAGACACGAGAGAGGGAACACAAGCAGGGGGAGTGGGAGAGGGAGAAGCAGGCTTCCTGTGGAGTAGGGAGCCTGATGCGGGGCTCGATCCCAGGACCCTGGGACTAGACCTGAGCTGAAGGCAGACGCTTAACAACTGAGCCACCGAGGTGCCCCTAAGAGTTCAATTTTAAACTAAATGTATTATTATTTTTTATTATATAAGTGAATAATGTTGAAACAAATTAAAATTCACTGTTTAGTTGACAAATATTCATTAAGTACCATGATGAAGAATATGTAAAGAATAAAATAAAACTTACTTATGAAACCTTAAAAATAATCATAATAAACATTTTGGTGTATCTTTTTCCAGTCTTCCACACTTTGATCATGTAGCCTTCTATTGCTACATTAGTTTCCCATGTTGTTAAATATCCCCTGAAAGTGAGATTTTTTTTTCCTGCCATCTAGTACTTCACAGTATCAGTGCTTTGTGACATAATCAAAGAATTCTTTGTATTGGGATTTTAAAGTTTCTTTTTCAACTTCTCACTATGAAATATAACAGTGATAAATGTCATTAAAAAGTCACCTATTTGAGGGGCGCCTGGGTGGCTCAGTCATTAAGCGTCTGCCTTTGGCTCAGATCTGGTCCCAGGGTCCTGGGATCGAGCCCTGCATCAGGCTCCCTGCTCAGCAGGAAGCCTGCTTCTCCCTCTGCCACTCCCCCTGCTTGTGTTCCCTCTCTCGCTGTATCTCTCTCTGTCAAATAAATAAATAAAATCTTAAAAAAAAAGTCACCTATTTGAATTTCTTTTATTAGTTTCTTTTGAAGACTTATTTATTTATTTGGGGGTGGGTAGGGGCAGAGGGAGGAGGAGAGAGAGAATCTCATGCCGACTCCCCACTGAGTACAGAGCCGGATATGGGCCTGATCTCAGGATCCTGAGATCATGACCTGAGCTGAAATCAAGAGTCTGTTGCTTAACTGTGCTACCCAGGTGCTGCTCTTTTATTAGTTTTTGCCTTTAGAAATATTTCTTTGGCCTGCTGAGATTGTTGCTATGTTTATAAAGTTTAACTTTGAGATCTTCATTACTAGGCCAATAAGCACATAAAAAGATACTTCAACATTACTAATCACTAGGGAAATGCAAATCAAAACCTCCATGAAATACCATTTCACATTCATTAGGATGGCTATTATCAAAACAAAACAAAAAAAAAACTGGGAAATAACAGGTGTTGATGGGGATGTGAAGAAATTGGAACTCTTGTGTATTGCTGGTGGATTTGCAAAATGGTGCGGCTGCTGTGGAAAACAAACAGTATGGTGGTTACTCAAAAACTTAAACGTAGAATACCATATGATCAAGTATTTCCATACCCAGCTCTATTCTCGAAAGAATTGAAAGCAGACACTT
>NW_027754903.1:0-301 GCF_054177405.1 Leptonychotes weddellii | reverse complement strand
TGCACCACCATCCAGGCCCTATGTCTCCACCCTTTCCATAAATACATTTTTAGCGACTTTCTCAGACACCTCACTCACATCCTGACACGGAACATCTAGAACGTTTTTCATCTGCCAGTCAAACGACCCTCTTTAAAAGCTGCAATCTTATTTCTGGCAGGAATTGTTCTTAGTGAACCGAAGCTAGTGCCTTTGGGACGCAGAATCCCCCACCCCCCTTTTTTTAACAGCTGACAAAACTTTTAATGAATTCTTTTCAGCATCATGCTGGGAATGATGACAAGTTCACTGGTACTACCTC
>NW_027754902.1:0-301 GCF_054177405.1 Leptonychotes weddellii | reverse complement strand
GGAGGTGTCCCTGCCCAGCATGGAGGTTGATGCCCAGGTGTCCGGCGCCAAGGCGGAGGCTGAGCTGTCCCTGGGAGACAAGGAGGTGGCAGCCAGAGACACCAAGTTCAAGATGCCCAAGTTCAAGATGCCGTCCTTCGGCGCGTCAGTGCCAAGCAAAGATTTGGGAACATCTGTGGACGTGTCAGTGCCCAAGGTCAGAGCTGAGGCCACACTGCCCTCCCTGGGAGGGGAGTTGCGAGCCCCAGAGGGTGCCGTCCAAGTGCCCACTGCTGATATCGACCTCCCTGGGGAAGAGCTG
>NW_027754901.1:0-301 GCF_054177405.1 Leptonychotes weddellii | reverse complement strand
CTTACAGTTAGGTTGGGGTCATGGGACCACGTTCCAGCCTGGCACATAAAAATCTCTCACACAAGCTTTCTTTCTCTTTACCTTCCATGACACCTTGGAAGCCCATTTTAAAGATGACAGTATTAGAAGATAGAGGTTGCAGGGGCGCCTGGGTGGCTCAGATGGTTAAGCGTCTGCCTTCGGCTCAGGTCATGATCCCAGGGTCCTGGGATCGAGCCCCGCATCGGGCTCCCTGCTCGGCGGGAAGCCTGCTTCTCCCTCTGCCTCTGCCTCTCTCCCTGCTCATGCTTTCTCTCTCTCT
>NW_027754900.1:0-301 GCF_054177405.1 Leptonychotes weddellii | reverse complement strand
TGATTTTTTCTTTTAAATCTTCTATTCTGCAAATTGGAGATTTTCTCCCAAACCAACCCAGCCTTGATTTTATTTTAAATTAAATATTAAAATTATATATCTAGGGTGCCTGGGTGGCTCAGTTGGTTGAGCGACTGCCTTCGGCTCAGGTCATGATCCTGGAGTCCCGGGATCGAGTCCTGCATCGGGCTCCCTGCTCAGCAAGGAGTCTGCTTCGTCCTCTGACCCTATCCCCTCTCATGTGTTCTCTCTCTCTCAAATAAATAAATAAAATCTTTAAAAAAATAAAAATAAAAAAAAA
>NW_027754899.1:0-301 GCF_054177405.1 Leptonychotes weddellii | reverse complement strand
GGGATGTTTATGCTCCTCAGTGTTTTAAATTAATTGTTTGGTACACATCTCCTTCCTCCTACATAATGTGAATGTGTTGAACTAGCACATAAACCCTACATAGGGACGGTGGGCTGATTCCTTAAGATGAACCAGGATTGGGGCGCCTGGGTGGCTCAGTCGTTAGGCGTCTGCCTTCGGCTCAGGTCATGGTCCCGGGATCCTGGGATCGAGCCCCGCATCAGGCTCCCTGCTCTGCGGGAAGCCTGCTTCTCCCTCCCCAACTCGCCCTGCTTGTGTTCCCTCTCTCGCTGTGTCTCTC
>NW_027754898.1:0-301 GCF_054177405.1 Leptonychotes weddellii | reverse complement strand
AGCCTCCGTTCCCTCCTGTCAATGGGACAGTATCCATTGCCCCGACTGCCTCTGAGGGGGTAAGAGTGTGAGGGCACAGAAGGGGTTTGAGGGGCTCCTGTGCTGTCCACTTACGCAGACCCCGACTTTGTCGCTCCAGCACTCGTGTCAGTTCATCTTCAGGAGACCAAGCAACTCATTCTTCGCTCAAGAAATGTAATGAGATACTGCGGACACGGTTAGGAACATTTCGCAACCTAGTGAAAAACGGGATGGTCTGTGGCTATCAAGAAGGGAAGAGTCTCTGCAAGGTCGGTTCCTG
>NW_027754897.1:0-301 GCF_054177405.1 Leptonychotes weddellii | reverse complement strand
TGGGGCACCTGTGTGGCTCAGTTGGTTAAGCGACTACCTTCGGCTCAGGTCATGATCCTGGAGTCCCTGGATCGAGTCCCACATCGGGCTCCCTGCTCGGCAGGGAGTCTGCTTCTCCCTCTGACCCTCCCCCCTCTCATGTGCTCTCTCTCTCATTCTCTCTCTCTCAAATAAATAAATAAAATCTTAAAAAAAAAAAGTCTACAAGAACCTTTACATTATTGTTACATTATCGTAATACTATATCATTATAATTATCATAAATATAGCATATTATAATAGTATATAAATCATAAATATA
>NW_027754896.1:0-301 GCF_054177405.1 Leptonychotes weddellii | reverse complement strand
AATAACTGTTTAATGTAAACTGAGAAAAATGGCTGAAACAACCAATTACAAAATGCCTGCCATATATTAGTATTATTTCATCATATCCTCAGTAAAATACATGCAAATAACACTATTTTAACAGAAGTTGTTAGATTTCCTAATGAACTTTTGAAATTACTTCTTACTCCTTAATAAATCCCCTGTAATTCTAATCCTCAGGATTTTTGGCTTGTTCTCTATTTTCTAAAAGAATATGCTTTTTACTCTTTTAATTTATTTTAATTAATTTTTTTTTTTAGAGAGAGACAGCCTTGTGAGC
>NW_027754895.1:0-301 GCF_054177405.1 Leptonychotes weddellii | reverse complement strand
TCAAACAGTTATGAGCTATGCAATGGAAGGGGCAAACTTTTTAGGGGAAAACTATTTTTTTTTTTTTAAGATTTTTATTTATTTATTTGACAGAGAGAGACATAGCGAGAGAGGGAACACAAGCAGGGGGAGTGGGAGAGGGAGAAGCAGGCTTCCCGCCGAGCAGGGAGCCCGATGTGGGGCTCGATCCCAGGACCCCGGGACCATGACCCGAGCCGAAGGCAGACGCTTAACCGACTGAGCCACCCAGGCGCACCAGGGGAAGACTTTCTTAACTCTTTGGGAAGATGGCATGCAGGAA
>NW_027754894.1:0-301 GCF_054177405.1 Leptonychotes weddellii | reverse complement strand
TAAAAGGTTCTATTTATCATTACCTAAGATTTTAGCTATTCTATTTTCCAATAAACCCTCTTTGGCCATCTGTGTGTAGACAGACAAGCCAAGCTGGAGGGTGGGGACCTGTAGTGTGCTCTCAGAAACGCCAGGAGCTCATCCTGTCCATGGCCCTCCTGCCGGGGAGGACGGCACCTGAACTCCCAGAGAGAGACAGTAATGTGAGAGAGACACTGGGAAAGACAGCCCGTTCTGGCTCGGGTGGATGGGCCTGGGTCCATTCGGGCTGGCAAGAAACAGAGAGATTCCCCGCTTGTAT
>NW_027754893.1:0-4272 GCF_054177405.1 Leptonychotes weddellii | reverse complement strand
TATTGAGGAGGGCACATTCTGCATGGAGCACTGGGTGTTATGCACAAACAATGAATCATGGAACACTTCATCTAAAACTAATGATGTAATGTATGGGGATTAACATAAGAATAAAAAAAAAAAAAGAGTGACTTCCTTTATATTTGTGTTGCCAAAATGATCTTTTTACTCTGCAGGAAAACTCCTAACCCCTGCATATTAAGAAGGCTTTGAGAATGACGTTTCTATAAAACCACTTCTAGAACAATTCATGCCTTTCATGTTGCATTGTTTATCTAGAACTTTCAGATCCTCATTTTTTGCTGGAAAGACTCTGCCCAACTTTCAAAACTCAACTAAAACATTGCCTTTTCTGTGAAGCTTTTGGCGAGCCCGTGCTCACTTTCAGGGATTGTTCTGGTGCCTACCCCTAAAATGAGCACCTAACCCAAGATGCTAGGATGCAGGTTTCCTGAAAACTTGAAACTGGGACATAATCTCTGTTGGTGTTCCACACTTCAAGATGGCATAACACCAGGGCAGTGATGGCCGTGCTTGCTCAAGTGCAAATGCACCAGGAAAAGAGACCACCAGAGAAAGAGAAAATGAAGCTGAGTTACAGAAACAGAAGTTTGAAATTCTGGGTGGCAGGTAAGGGACAAGAAAGAAGAGATTATTTCTTCAATTCTTGGTGACCTTTCAGAGCATAATCCAATGCCTTTGCAATTGCCTCACTTTTGCTCTGGATTTCATAAAATGTGCTTCTATCCATCAAATAAAATCTCTTTTGTTCAAGTTAGCCTGAGTGATTTTTTTGTCATGAAAGCAAATAATCTCTCATCACCTATTATATATACAACCTAGTAGAAAAGGTGCTCATACTATCTTAATAATCTATGCTTTTTCTATTACTATAATTATTTATTACTTTTTCTCCCATTAATCTATGGCACCCTAAAAAAAACCAGAGACCACAATTCATTCTTCTATTGTCAGCATCTAACATAGTAACTGACCTTTAGTAGGTGTTCAATCAATATGTGTTGAGTGAATGTATAAATGTACTATTCATTCTATAAAAAATATATTTTTGAGGAATAACAATAATAGGTCTATAATTCATCATAATAAAGTGTAGTGACTCAGGCAAGTGACAGAAAGCTTTTGAAAGTCCTTGTTTTCCTCTGCTGAATTTTCTTAAGTTTGGAATGCCTATAGTTGCTCAGTGTAGCTCCTGTTTTCCACCCCCCTCCCCCGTTTTGTTGGTTTTGTAGTTGCTGTGAATGAATCTTAGATGTTACTGTTACCTCCTGAACTTCCTGATAGCAACCCACTTATCTGTGCAATTTGCTTCTATAAGGCATAATGCAGAAGTACTTGTGGTAAAGAACCTAGAATAACAAAGGAGATGATAGATTACCAGGGAAGACTTCTTCTACCTCCCTTTAAAAAAATATAGTTGATGAGAAGAGACTGGAAATGTTTCTGAAGGATGCAATATTTGTGTGATCTTTCTTCTCTTAGTTGGGTATGGACTGGGACATTTCCTGAGTCTTTGGCAGTGGGCAGGCTATAGCCCAATAAAAATCTCTGGTTTCTATTAGATAAAAGCCCTGTTGCCATCCCATCTGCCCCCCTCCTCTTCCTCTCTTCCTCTTCTTGCCTCTGCTTTTTTTAAACTAATCATTGTGGTATGAGAGGCATACGAAAAGTTGTACATATTGTAAATGTAGAGCAGAAAACATACTTGTAAAACCAACATCTAAGAAAGCCTCCTCACGTTCCCTTCTCATCACTACTACTCTATCCCCAAGGGTAACCATCATCCTTACTACTAATATCACAGCTTGCTTTGCCTGGCTTGGTACTTTGTATATGGTACACAGCACATACTTTGGTGTCTCGCTTTTTCTGCTCAACCTTACGAGGGTCATCCATGGTTTTGTGTGATTGTGCTCATTGTTATATATTACTCCTTGTTTGAATATAGCATACTTCATTTATCCATTTGACTGTTGATGAACATCCTGGGACAATTATGAATAATACTGAAATGAACAGTTTTAGTACATACGTTTGATGCCCAATTTTCTTTTCATTTATCTGAAGCCTCTCAAAAGACCCAAACACTTTGAGTCACCATAATAACCACTATAAGGAAGACATGCTATTGATAGTTTTCTAGAATCTTATGAGTGAGATTCCTTGCTTGAGGAAAACTTACATCCAATATCTGTCTTCAGGACAAAAAATGTGCTGTGATCTCTGATTCTAATAGGCCACTAGAGGATTTTGCTACTTGAGTATCATAACCCTTACGGATGATGTACAAACTGATAAGAGACAAAAGAAGTGCTGCTTGAAAAGTCAAATTATCTGTGGTTGAAAAAGCAGATTATTACAGTTGAGGAGGAATGGGGCTTTAGATAAAGGGATGATCTGTGGCTCTGTTCTTTTTGCTACAAGAAATGAGGCTGAACTCTGCCTCCCCTCCCTGTCATCATCTCTATCCAGCTCCAGCCCATGCATCAAGTGGGCTTCCACACAAACACAGAGAAGAATAACTTTTTGGTGATACCACACTTTGCTTATCGTGAATCCCTTACTCAGCCCCTAACTGGATAGGATTTAAAAAAACAAAACACAACAAAAAAAACCCAAAAAAATCTTTTTAGAATTAGCTTATGGGGAGAGATGAATTTAAAAAACACAAATAGAACACTGGAAGGTAAACTCCTGTGATATTATTTCAAAATGACATAGTATAGAAAGTGGTGATGCGGTTAAGTCCTACTAGAATCCTCTGGGCAACATATTTTAGTTACAGAGTCTGGGCTCCATCCTAGGTGATGGGAGCTATGTCCTTAGGGCCCCTATTTTCCCAAACTGTCATCTTTCTGAACCTGGGTCCCCTACTTCTTGAGCTTGGGACACTCAATTTGGACACTTTGTCAATAAGATGCTGTAGGCATCTGCAGTTACACTACCCTGTAGAAATATAATGTGAGCTACAAATGTGAGTCATATATTTAATTTTAAATTTTCTACTAGCCACATTACATAAAATTAAAGATACAAATAATTTTAACATAATTTATATAACCCAATATACCCAAAATATTGTCATTTTGTTATGTAATATAACAATTACTAATGAGACCATTTACATTCTTTTATTTCTAAGCATTTGAAATATGAGGAATATTTTACATTTACAGAATTGCTCAATGCAAGGTGGTTATATTTTAAGTGCTCAATAGCCACATGTGGCTAGAGGCTACTATATTGAATAGCATAGATAACAATCTAATAAATAGTCCATATAATCAAATGAAAATTATCAAACAAGTTGATTACTGAATAAGTAAATGACTGAAAATAACCTCTCAGGTCCTGTTTTTGTTTTTTATCCTCTATATATCCTCATTTCTGATGGTTAGGGTTAGGGTGTGTGTTATATGTATGGGAAGGGAAAAGAGACTGACCAAGGGAGAAAATGCAACCAAACTTTCATTTTTTAACACTTCCGTTTGTTACCGTTTTTTTGTTGTTTGTTTTTTGAATTTTTCCTTAATGGAGAAGGATTAAGAGGGAAAGAAAAGGAAGAAAAAATGAAGGAAGTTGCACTAGAACTGAAGGAAGACTTGAACATTATTGACTCCAATTTAGAGCAGTGGATTACCAACTATAGCATGATGCATAATCACCTGGGGAACATACTTAAACTTCAGTATTCTGAATCCCAACCCAGAAAACAAATGTGGCAAGACTGGGATGGACATTTTAACAAATACCCTTGGCAGTTCTGATGTAGATTGTATAGGCCACAATTTTTAGAACACTAGCTTAGAGACAGGGCCCACTAGTGCTGGTCCACAGGAAATCATAAATCTTCCTTTTTTAATGGGTTATTCCTTGGTGCGGACTGAATGGCAATTATTTTAGAGTGACCAAAGAGCCACAATTAGAAGGGAGACCAGTTGGACATGGTATTACTTGGGCAAAACAAATCTTGAAGAACCAGATTATGCTTATTACTGCCTTGTAAATGCCCTCAGGAAGCAAAGCTTTTCAGTGGCATATATTTGGTGAGGAAGTGGACCTCTTAGAGCAAAAGCATTGATCCCAAGATCTGACAGAAGAACCAGGAGCCATCAGGGAAATCCAAATCAAAACCTCAATGAGATACCACCTCACACCAGTCAGAATGGCTAAAATTTACAAGTCAGGAAATGACAGATGTTGGCGGGGATGCAGAGAAAGGGGAACCCTCCTCCACTGTTGGTGGGAATG
>NW_027754892.1:0-14056 GCF_054177405.1 Leptonychotes weddellii | reverse complement strand
AACCCTCAGTTTGTTTTTCAGAGTCCATCGTCTCTCATGGTACATCTCTCCCTCCGATTTCCCCCCCTTCATTCTTCCCCTCCTACTATCTTCTTTTTCTTCTTTTTTTTTTTCTTAACATATATTGTATTATTTGTTTCAGAGGTACATATTGTTATTAACATAACAATAAAAAATTAAAAAAAAACTTAAATTGTATCCTTTAGTGACCAATTGTTTTTCCTTCACGTGACAGATTCACTTTGCTTGTTTTTGAGAAAATGTCTGCCAAATGCCCAAATCTGTATAATCATTGTTGGTCACTATTGGGTCACTGTGGGTTCCAGATATGCCACAGTTTTACTCAGGCTGGCATTCTTTGCAAGCACTAAGCAGGACCATAGTTGAAAATCTTGCAGCACCTCAGCCTTGATCACTGTTCTCACTCAGAGAACAGAGAATGCCAGATATTTGTTGTTACTGTTTTTGTTTCTTAACAGATAGGTTAAGTGACACTAGGTTAAGCTTTCTTCTCCTCTGATGTACACAGAGATGCTAGGAAGCCCTTGCTGGAGTTGATCAAAAAAGAAACAGGAGTTTAGGAATATTATTTACAGTTGTACGCATAAGTAAAATTGAAAACCAACACTAAAATAGTTTTAAAAATTGGGCAGAGGAAGGAAAATGGCAGGTACAAATTCTCACCTACTATAGCAGAGCTCTGTGGTCTAAAGATGGTGCATCCAGAAATGGAGTTCTAACATGTTATTTATCTATTTATTTATTTATTTATTTATTTATTTATTTATTATGTTAATCACCATACATTACATCATTAGTTTTTGATGTAGTGTTCCATGATTCATTGTTTGCGTATAACACCCAGTGATTTAGACTTCTGGTGCTCATCAAGGGTAGAAGTGAAAACAAAAACAGCAGAAATAATTTATCCCTAAAGAATGGGACTAGGAATTGGGGAAGGAATGGAAAGCTTCAGTTATTCATTTAATTCCATTCTACACTACTTGAAAGGAGTTCATGCTTTTCTAATATGTGTGGTATGATTGTCGGGTTTTGTGAAATGATGTGATATAATTTGAAACTATTATTATACAAATATTAAAACATAATAGAAGACAATAATTGGCCCATCATAATAGTTGGGCATAGAGACCAGTTTTGTGGATCTACCTCACAATAACTAGCTCTTTACAGAGATTTCTTGTAAGCCGAATTGTAAACAAACAAAAACAAGCAAACTAATGAAAAAAATGCTGGCATGCATAGGGGCGTAAAGCACTCAATTCTATAATTTTGTATGAAATGCTTCAACAAAATAGGACAGTTAAAGGGATGGGTTGGTGGGTAGCATTAGATAAAATAAGTGGAGCAAAAAGTTAATTGTAAAATCTAGATAGAGAGTGTGTGGGTGTTCACCCTACAACCTTTCAATTTCTCCATATATTTAAATTTATTTAAAGTTTTTTTTTTAATGCCCACAAACAAAAATTAAAGATAATAAATGAAATCACTATGCTTCCCTGTCCTTGATCTTGACAGATTGTTTATGTCAAACGTAGGCTTTCTTTTCAACCAAAGTTTCAAAAACTGCCCCTTTTAGTGTTGGCAAAGGGGCAATTCCAGTTTTGAGCAAAGATCTGAGAGAAGGAAAAGTGTTTTCCCCGACTGGCTCCCATTTCCTGTGGTAATTTCTTTACAGGGACATTTTCAACATTTCCATTTTAGAAGCTTGCCTTGGAGGTTCTTACAATTTGTCTCAAAAATTGATTCTTGGCACAAACACTACATAAAGTTCTTTGGCCTCAGGGAATAAATATTTAATTTTCTATAAAATTTGAACATACCTATTTGACCTTTGTTGTTGTTATTGTTTTTTTGTGAAAAACTTTAAAATTTAAGACTTGTTTGTGAGATAATTACCAAGAGACCTCTCAGGATCTCAGAATTTGGTGTCATGGGGAGGGGGAGGTACGAACATGCAAGAGAAATTGGTGTCATCAAGAAAAAAATAGATTATTCAGAAATGCTGCAGATCATCACATAGATCCATCTCGCGATGTCCCCTCTGGTTCCAACTACTAATTGTCACTATTCACATGGAGGGACCATGGACAAACCATTTATTTCACCAAGAATAAGTAAAACTTCCCCATATGTTGTGTCCAATCTTCCAGAAGTGCTAAATAAGGTGAAAGGAAATGAACATACTGCTTTTCAAGTGTCATCCACATTTTAGAATCAAACATTCAGTGATTCTCCCTTAATACTACACCTGGATAAGGACTTTATATATTCATTCCTCCAACCCTACTTACTGTGATGTCCATTTCTACAAAATGAGAAGAGAAATGTGGGTTCCAGGTATGCCACAGTTTTACTCAGGCTGGCATTCTTTGCAAGCACTAAGCAGGACCATAGTTGAAAATCTTGCAGCACCTCAGCCTTGATCACTGTTCTCACTTAGAGAACAGAGAATGCCAGATATTTGTTGTTATTGTTTTTGTTTCTTAACAGCTAGGAAATTACAGAATTGCTCAATGGCTCCTCAACTTCGCCCTTAGTTCCCTCTATTTAGATGTGGAAACTTGGAAGTTTTTGTCTGTTAAAATGAAAATAAAAATTTAGGAAATGAAAGGACTAATAAAACAGCAAGGAAGTGCCAAATGGCAAGTTTGACTTTCTTAAGCAGTGTTGAAATAGAAGATAGTTATTTTAAGTCTCATAAGAGAGACTTTTTGTGGACACTACTTCGCTCCAGATATGGTGGTATCAAAGCAGTGAGTCTGTGTCAGGAGTAAAGGATCTCAGAAGCTAATAGCTTGCCAATACCCTAAGCTCCTCACAAGCCTGTGTAAATCTCCTCAATTAACCTCCATTTTAAACACCAAAAAGTAAATAGATAAATAAACAAAAGGAACCAACTGAACAGCATCTCCAGGGCATTAAGGAAACCAATACAATATATTATTTTTGTCTTATGAGAATGGAGAGAAGAGGGAGAAGAGTGGGGAGAGGGAGAGGGTTTACACAGGGGTGTGGACAGGGAGAGGTTGAGGGTATGGAGTCAATAATGTGTAGCAATTCACATTAAGAACCTTATTAATGTTTCTACTACAGACCTAACCATCCTATAGCTTCACAGCCCAAGTCCACCATAGCCCTACTGAATGTGTAAAGCCTGGTATTTATTTTTACTTTGCTTTAGAAAAGATTGGATTGAATATCGAGGGAATGATACTTCTTATAGATTTTGTCTTACATTCTCACTGAGATCATACCACTTCTCACAATTTCTCAGTTTAAGATCTACCAATTGGAAGGAGCCAGGTTCTCTGAGGTATAATGCATCATTCCAAGACATTTTGAAAGTTCTTGGAACAGGGTGTGGACAGGGACTTGGGAGAGCTGAATTTTAGTCTTGTCTATGACACTTACCATCCCATGTGTCTTGAGTATAGTTTTTACCTTCCTGGAGTCATAGTTCCAGTATTGGTAAGATATGAAAATCAGTAGTGAGCTACAACGTTGTACCCTCTCTCTTCAGGAAGGATGTTATAAAGGGGCTGGCGGGATGATGATGATGATGGTGGTGGTGATGATCACTAACATCCATCAGGTAGCTATATTTAAGTGCTGTGCTAAATATTTTACAAATAATATTTTGCTGTATTCCCACAGAACCCCTACAAATGAGATATCTCATGCACATTCTTTTTTTTAAAGTTTTTATTTAAATTCCAGTTAGTTAACATACAGTATAATATTAGTTTCAGGTGTACAATATAGTGATTCAACACTTCCATACAACATAGATTAGGCACTCCAAAAGAGGATTTGACACAAATCCCTTCAGAATTTTGCAATCTAGCAAGGCACAGTATTGTTCAACACATGATTTGCCCTGACAAACCATTGGGTGAATGAAGCACCATATATAGTGTTCTATGTAATAAGCAGTAGGTAGTGTTTAAGCTCAGAGATGGAACAGAGCACTACTATCTATAGTGAGAAGGAATTTTTATGGGAGGGTAGATTTTATTTTATTTTTTGATTCATCAGTCTTATATAATACCCAGTGCTCATTACATCACATGCCCTCCTTAATGTTCATCATCCAGTTACCCCATCCCTCCACCCTCCTCCCCTGTTAATCATAGGAAACAAACTGAGGATCTAATGCACATTCTTACATTTAAGAGAAAGGGTATATTCCAGGACTTTCAAGATTCTTACAAATTTTTTTTTTCCTCCTCCTCCCTAGATCTACTGAGATGTCAAAATAAGTCAATGTATATGTAAATTATTTAGACATTGTAAAACAAAATGTAAATGTGAACTATTTGGATCACCAGTCAGCCCTTCATACAAAATCTGGGGCAAACTATCTGCCTCTTCTCCTGATACATTTCAATCTTAATTTCATATACTGTCTAGTCATTTGAACTATCTCTCACTTCCATCTTTTCACCTCTCTTTTGAATTTTATTCTATCCCAACAAAACCTGAGACATTGTTTAGCCCTGCTATTGAAACTTGAGTATCTTTATTCTCAAATTATAAATAAACTAAGTAAATTGTCACATTATTTCCCATTATAATGGGGTGGGTTTTTCAACAGTCCAAATAGCAGCGATTACTAGGCTGTTTCATGTTGTGTTCCCATGCAAAATGTTTATTTGGGAGGACTTTTAGGAATGACCACCATGGGAGGAAAATGTAGGAAATGGGATTGGTCAAAGGGAGAAGTTGAATTGTAATGTTATCTTGATGGAAGTGGCAGCCAACTCTACAGAGAATTCTGAAGCTTCCGTGGTATCCAAGCTGGTGTGAGGCCAGTCCTTTCCCCTCCCACATGGATCAGTCAGTAGTGTGGACAGTCCCCAGAGGAAGGGGTGTAAGTCTGGCTCTCTTCAGCAGTGGCAAGCCCCAAAGGGAGCTGACTCCTAAGGACTGTGGCCTGCAGCAATCCCAGCAGCTGTGGTAATAAGTTCTTCACTGCTGAAGGAGGTCTAGGAGGGCCACATATCACAGGGTCCACCATCTTTGTTTAGAGGAACACAGAAATTCACCTGAGAGAAAGTCTTTTTTCAGAGACCTTCCTTTAGTAATCCCTGCCCTGAAGGATGGGCAAGAGGACATTTCTTGACCTGGAAGCCTTCTTTTTAAAATATACTTTGATATACAAAACTAGTGACCGGATAAATTTGCTAAAGACCATTCTGGAGGGAAAAAGTAGAGACCCTGACCTCTTCCCTTTTAAGATTTAATACTGTAAGGAGACCTGTTCTATCTGCTAAGATGTTTATTGAGATCTGCTGGCAGGAAAAGACCAGCAAGAATGCCAAAGGAGAACTTAGTGGACAAAAATAGGAAAGTGGCCTGATAACCCAGGCTTCTCATGGGAACTGAAAGATTGTACTCAAGGTGAGGTGTAAATGCTTTTCTTTTGTTAATCTGTCTCTGGTTAGATGGGCCCTAACCAAGAATTTAGAAGGGCAGAAGGAAATTTTTTTTTTCCCTCCCTTACAAGAGCAATACCTGAGAATGTGATTAGGTAGTAAAAATGGTTACCACCTAGCAAACTTAAGTGTGCACCTTCACTGCAGACATACAGGGATCTGGACCAATGGAAAGCAATGCAGCAGTGGGCAAGAATGCTTAGAACTGGGTGAGACTTATTTTCATTAGTGACCTCTTAGGGCCTTGTTCAAGGCAATTCAAATATTCATTTAATAAATATCTATTGAGTATCTACAGTGTAATGAGATCTCATCTAGGCACTGGGGATACAGCAACAAACAAGGCAGACATGATCTCTGCTTTTAGAGAGCTTACATTCTAGTACCAGAGGCATAAAGTAAACAACTAAAGAAATGAGATAGTTTAAGTTAGGATACCTATGATGAGAGAAATAAAGCAGAATAGTTGTGTAGAGAGTGGCTAGAGAATGCTGGTTCCTCACAAAGACTCTCTCTTCCACTAAACCTTAGTTCAGCTCTTCTGAGCCCTCTGCTCAATAATGCTTCAACCTTGGCTCCTGTCCTTATGGAACCTGCATCTCCTAGTCTTAGCAAGAATTCTGCTAAGTCAGTTTAGGGAAAATCCCCACCCTTAATACTGGTTCACTTTTGGTATCTGATCAAATTTCTCACTCCACCTTGATATCTGATCACCCAGGCCTGCCTGCAGCAAGAATCCTGTTGTTGGTTTAGCAGGAATGTGCACCCCCACAACCTTGATGTTTTCTCTTAGCCATTCTCCATCCACTGACCCCCTTACTCTGCTCATTGGCTATAAATTCCCAGCCCTCTTTGTTGTATTCAGAGGTTAGCCTGATCTCTCTACCCTATTGTCATAGTCTTCATTCCTATTGCAGTAGTCCTGAATAAAGTCTTCCTTACCATTTTAACAAGTGTCAGAATATTTATTTTTCTTTAACATTCCCCAGATATCCCCTGAAAATTATATTGGCAAGACAAAGTTGAGTTTACTGTTTGTCACATTAAAAACCACCCCTACCTCAACAGAGTCTGATAGCATCTTGGGGGATGAAGGATAAATTCTGATCTAATTTTGAGGTCTGATTTAAGGCAGGTCTTTCAATAGAGGAGGGGGTATTAATTTGTATTGGATGAGGATCATAATATAATAGTTTAGGATTTGTGGACACAGCCAAAGGAAGATTTTGAGGCAAGGAGTTCAAGAGTCTTGAGATGTAAACTTCCTTTCAATGCTTTTTATTAACAAGATGATAAGTCTTTCTGGAACTTCTTGTAATGAATAATAAAGTTTCCTGGGCAAAAGTCCTGGAATAGTAAAGGTAGGCTAATGGTGACAATGGAATAGTAAGGACATGTTAATATAGGTCAGTGGTTAACAAATTTTTTATGTAAAGGATAAGATAGCAACTATTTTAGACAAGTACTCTGTTACATATTTTTCATTGTTTTTGTTTTTACTTTTGTTTACCACCTTATCTTTAAAATGCAAAAAGAAAATATTCTTTGCTCAGGAGTCCTATAAAAAGAGGCCCCAGGCTGGATTTGGCCAACAACCCATAGTTTGCCAACCCATGAAGGAGATGGTAAATTGTGTGGAGGTAGATGATGTCACCCCTCAAGAAAGCTTCTTTAATTAGCATGGTCCAGGAAATCGGTGCTCCCCTTCTCTGGCTAACTGACAGAGTCAGGAATACTATACTGCACTCTGAGGAAACCCAGCAAGGTTCTTGTATTATTTGGCAATAGTAGTAGTCATTAAGAAGCAGGCACTGAATATTCTCTTAGTAGTAACAAGAGGTGGTGTTTAAGTAATTAATTGGAAAAAATAAAAGTGACCTTACTTGTACCCCAAATGGTAAAGAAGATCATTGATGTTACACCCACAAAAAATTATGAGCTGGAGGGCTTTTATCTCTATGAGAAAGGCATACTTCTCAGGTAAAAGGTCCAGCTTCATCTTCTCTGCTTCCTTTCTCACTCCAAACTTAGATTAATATAGCTAGGAGAAATAATACCAAACCACTGAATATTTTATATGCCTGTGAAGGTTAGTCATTATAGATGTTCCTGGATGCACCATATTCACTGCCATTTGCAGCTAATTATAAAAAATCTTAGAGGTGTTTGTGGAGGGTAGGAGGTGGGGAAATGGAGGGAGCCTTTAACTGCAATAGAGCTAAAACCTTGCAAATATATATAAATATTTCAGAAGCCAGGATTATAAAGAAAATCTGCTGTAGTTTAAATCCAATCTCACAGAACATCTAGCATAATCATTTGGATAGACTAGGTGCTCAATGACCGTTTGTTGAGTGAAGACATAAAAGCAAGAATAAGCAATGAAAATCATGGGGTTCTACACTGGGAATTATTGTCTCCTGATTTTCCATCCGGGCAGCATATGTTCTTGCCAGACTCTCTTTTCAGTTTTTCGCATACCTTTTCCCATTTTGTTGTTTCGTTGCTTACTACATAGCTCCTCCCTAGAATGGAAAAAGAAAACCCGCATCTTTCTTTATTCCAGGAGGTGTTATGATAGGTTTAGACATAAAAGACACTGATGTAACAAGATAAAATGAGGGTTTGATGATTTCACTGATCTTTATTTTTTAGCTGTCCTGCTTTAGCAGTATAATTTTAAGGTGGTCCAAGCAACATAATTCCAAGAGAGCAAATTGCTTTATTTTATACTATCTATTTCAAGCTGAGTTAAACTTCATTCCATGGTTAGCTAGTTGCTATATGGAAGTAAATATTTTATAGTTAGTTTAATCTTCTTGCCATGTCTTCATGCAAAAGAAGAGATCATTTATCAAGCAATGGAATAATATCATTTAAAAAGATCCAGGAAAGGGGCGCCTGGGTGGCTCAGTTGGTTAAAAAGATCCAGGAAAGTTTTATCTTCTCTTTAGGAAAAGTGGTACTTTACATTAATGTTTCACAACTCCTTTAGACCATTTTTTCCCTGCCTGAGATCAGACCAGAAGTGCTGGAATCCTTTATCTGTGCTCCTTTTCTTTCCCTCAAGTGGCTTCTCACAATTTCTCCAGCCCAGTGACAACATTCCCATGATCCATGAATGAGCTGCTCTAGCAGTACTTTTTGCCACATTTATTGAAAAAAAGACATTCTGTGTTGGAAGTTGGCTTTATGATATGCCCCTCTAAGTCCACAGAACGTCAATCTAAAAATTGACAAGCTAGAAGGAAGCTCATCTTTCTAGAGATTGCCTAGAAATATCATTGTTCCTTCATGATTGCTGGGAATAATTTGTTACTGTAGGAAAGGAAAAAAGTTTTTCTCCACCCTCTTAGGGTTGGATCTGAAAATTAAACTGGCAAAGACAGATGAACAGGAGAAAAGCATACAAATTTATTTAGCATATGTTTTCCATGACAAAGGAGCCTTTGTAAGAAAATGAAGACCTGAAGAAATGGCTAAGCCTGATGATTTTTATGCAAGGTTTGATGAAGAGGGGACCATCCTGGAGAAATATGATAGGTCAAAGAGTATAAATTAAGTGTCCTAATCTCAGGGAAACCATGAGGATTGTTTATTCAGATTCTTCTCCATGTCTCTTTGTCTTCAAAGGTAAGGGTACTTCTCTCCTCTGAACATAGGAAGAACACCTCTTACATAAGGGTTTATGACTTTTTCAAGGGAAAAGGGTGAGGGGAAGGTTGGAGTGACCTTCCTGCTCCCGTTGTTTTCTCACACGCCTTCAGCTCAAAATATTCAATATGCCAAGGTGCCATATTTTGGGGTAGTGTGTCCTGAACCACATCACCTTTGTGTTAATATCTGTCCCTAAAATCATCCCCTTTGAATAGATCTTTGAATAGCTATGAATAGAATTGACCTTAGAAGTCGAGAAAATAAAGTTGTATATAAAATAGATTTACAGCATATACTTGTACACAAATGTTTATAGGCTGATTTCCCAATTGGTGATATGGAACTCTGATCTCAGACAAGAGGTCTGAGGATGTAAAAGCTAGTGTTTTGGACTTTCTTGTTATTCTTTTGAAAGAGCAATGATATGTGGATAGAGGTGAACAGCATTCTGAGACATCTTCCTTTAGATCAGATGGTCTCAAAAGAGGTAATATCACCCCCAAAGGAACAAAAATGAATTCTTGTATGGTGAAAAAATTTATACACATATATGTAACTTTTTATAGTATACATATATATAGTATACATAGCATACTATTGTCTCCTAATATATTTAGTATATAATATGTATATATACCTTTTATGTATATATACCCTTTATGTATATATCTACGTACTAAAATTTCATGGAGGATGCAATCAGGAAAAAATGATCTCAGAACACTCCCTAGGGGGGAGATTAAAAAAATGGTTCAGAAATGCTGCTTTAGGTGGCACCTGGGTGGCTCAGTCGTTAAGCGTCTGCCTTCGGCTCAGGTCATGATCCCAGGGTCCTGGGATTGAGCCCCGCATCTGACTCCCTGCTCTGCGGGAAGCCTGCTTCTCCCTCTCCCCCACGCCTGCTTGTGTTCTCTCTCTTGCTGTGTCTCTCTCTGTGTCAAATAAATAAACAAAATCTTTAAAAAAATTAAAAAAATAAAAAAACAGAAATGCTGCTTTAGATAAAAGGCTAAAGAAAACTGAAAAAGAGAAAGGGTAATTAAAATTAAAAGAACCAAATTAAAATTAAAAGTACCAAATTAAAATTGAGAGGAGGCAAACCTGGTGTCAGAGAAGAAAAGACATTTTTTTTTAGAGAGTGAAAATACAGAACTCATTTTCAATTTAGAGACTTAAGTAGGGCAGACTAACAAATTAAACCAGTAGCTCCAAAACTTACAGCTAGAGATAGTACCTGCTAAAAGAAAGGAGTGAAAGTCAAGAGGGTTCATCTCATGAATTAACTTATACCAGATTAATGTAGTAACATGAAATTACACTTTCAATTTATGTCAGTTCTATGTAATCTGTTCTCTAAAATTCCTTCCTATTCTTGGGTCAATAAACTGTGCATTTCAATTGACCAAGAATGCTACACTTGAAGGGATCTATAGTCACAGCCAGGTTCATGGGTGTGAGAATTGTCAGTTACACAAAGCTCTTGCTTAGAATGACCCCATGCTTGGTTTATGACTCTGCTGTCACTGTTTTTGAAATTCTTAATCATTTTGAAGAAGGGGACTTATACTTTTGCTTTGCACTGGGTCCTGCAAATGATGCAGCCATTCCTGAGTACAGTAATAAAATAAGGGCAATCCCAGGGGAATAGATAGGTCTAGTCTTTGGAGAACAAATTTCCTCTTTCCAATTTAATTTCTCAGGACATTAGAAGAGGAAAGCTTCCCAGGAGGAGCAGTGGGCAAATGCTTCCTGTTTGGGTGCTCTAGGGGCAATGTTCCACGGGCCATTTGCCAAAACAAGATGCTCTGCTTGCTATCTTTAAATGCCAAAATATATTCCACTTACAGAAAAGCAAGGCTACCATCAACGTCAGCCTGACTTTACCACTGGAATGTTAACCCTTTGTGGCCACCAGCCTCCACCACCATGAAGAGTTGCTGAAAAGAGGTTGAAAGAAGTAATCCGCTAAATAAAATTCAACATAGGCACACTCACCCTTATTCTTTGCATTTTAAATGACACCTTCTATTATGACTACCATAAATAAACAAACTCTGGGAAAGTAGGGCTATTCCACACACTTCACTCCTTCCAAACTCTAAAATTCTATCATTTTATCATAGAAAGAGTGGGAGAACTTATGGGCAACTATGAGAGATTTGCTTTAGCAAGTGTGAGAGATACGGATGAAAATTTGTGAGTGGGCTAAAAAGAAGTTTCTGCCTGTGATGTTTAGAAACCTGTCTGCAAAATCAATCTGGAGCAGCTGTTTGCCCTGCAAGATGATTGTGTTTCAGAATCTGATGAACTTCAGTTGCTGGAAGTGTTAAGTGTGGCAAGGGGGAAGATGAATGCTCAAGAAAAATGTTCTTTCCTTCCATGTGAATGCTCCTGTCCTGAGACCTCTCACAGTAGAAATAAGATCCCTTTTCATGGCATCAGCCCTATTCAAAGATGTCAGCGGGGAGTCAGGAAAGAGGCACTCAGACAGTGGAGCTGCCTTTCTCCCTCAGGGAGCCTGCGGCTCTTTGCAGGTGATGAGAAGAAGGTGTGATTCTCACCTTTAATGAAATCCCTGAAATGAGGCTTTCAGTTAACATCTGGTCATGAAAGAGAGACTCTTGGCAGGCTGTTTTCCTGCTGCTGACTGGCTGGTCGGGTCAAAGGGACTTCCTGTCCTCCTCTCCACTCAAGGGAGCATTAGAGGACGGTTCAGTTCCATTCACCGCACAGGGGAAGCAGGCGGAGGGAGCCCACTCCAAGTGCCAGACTCCTGGCAGTGGGCTCCTGCCCTTCTCAGCCTGTGCCCTCTAATCAGGTAGCTGTTCAGTTATGTCCAATGAAGCCTAGCTGAGCAGTTAAAAAGGCAAACACATCCTGAGAATGGCATTGCTGGAGAAATGGATAAATTTGCCTTTGCTTGTACCTGAAGGCACAGTGCATGCTGTTTAAATGTTACCTTGGAGCCATGGCTTAGTTGAGCTTTAAAGAGGGCTTGCCTTTCTGGAAGGGAAGGGGCTGAAATCTACAAAGGCCTTGGGAAATTCCTGAACAATCTTGACAATCATTGCAGCTCTCTCTCCCTCTCAGTTTCTCTCCCAGTACAAACTGTGTCTCTCTGGTAGTCATGGCAGGTATTTTTGCAATTGCTCTGATTGGCTGGTCTTCTGTAATACATCTTGCACCACTGGAGCTTTCTTTTCCCTCTGGTAATTGGGATCCCTTAGATTCCACACCTGGTAAAATGAAGAGTTACTTCCTTGGTCATTTCTTCTCTCTTTTATTCTGCAATCCTTTTGGTCTCCTGTCTCTGATTTCTGTCCACTTCTAATGACCCCCAGGCTTTTCAGAACAAGAAGCTCAAAAAGAAACAATGCAAGACACAGAGAGACAACAGGAGCCTCAAGCTCACCATCTGGCCGGGGAATGACAGTGCATCCTAGTAGCGATAGATCACTGAGATCCTATGAGTAGAGCTCATACTGGCTAAATAAATCACAATATGTCCATGTCACTGACTACTAATGAATTCATTAGAAAGCATGATGAGGAAAGATGGCAGAGGAGTAGGGAACCCTATTTCAACTGGTCCCCGGAATTAAGCTGGATATCTACCAGACCACGCTGAGCACCCACGAAACCAGCCTGAGATGTAAGAAGATCTGGAGCTCTACAAACAGAATATCGCAGGCAGTTGGTTTTGAGGTACGAAGCGGAGAGCCATGATCCTGCGGGCAGATACCGGAGGATAAAGGGCAGCAGGAGGGTGCCTCGGCCCGTGAGTGACAGCCTCGCACGCTGCAGACAGGCACAGACTTGCAGACTGGTAGTGGCGGGGAAAGGACTTTAGGGGAGCCCCCAGGGCAGAAACCCAGAGCGGCAGGGTCGCACGCTGGCGAACTGGGAGTGGCTGGCAGTTTTAGAAGCACAAAGGGCAGAGACGGGCCCGACCTGGTGGCAGGACTGGGAGCGCTGCGGAGGGACGCACAACCCAGGCCCCTGCAGTTTATAGCAGCACGGACAGAAACGGAGATGGTGTGGCCTGGAGAGCTCACTGAAGAACAGACTGAGGTCTCTCTGCTCTGAGGCAGAGGGTTGGAAATGGTCTCTTCTGCTCTGACTCGTGGAAGAGACCCAGAAAGCCAGCAGGGAAAGCCACCAGAGAACAAAAGCCCCAAAGACTGATTCCCGCTGAGACCATCCCCCGCCACAGGGGGGCAGGGGACAGGCTGGGAAAACAAGAGGCCAGCAACCCTAAGGTCCCAAGAAAACAGGTGCATCTTGCTTGGGTTCTGGTCAATAATTTGGACTCTATACATTCCCTCAAACACCCATCAACAGAATGACTAGGAGGAGGAGCCCCCAAAATAGAAAAGACTCAGAGATTATGACTTATGCTGCAGATTGACAAATGGATGCAGATATAACCAAGATGTCAGAGATGGAATTCAGGCTAGCAATTGTGAAGACAATGGCTAGAATGGAGCAATCAATTAGTGACAACATAGAGTCTCTAAGGGCAGAAATGAAAGGTGAATTGGCAGAACTTAAAAATGCTATCACTGAGATCCAATCCAATCTAGATAATCCAACAGCTAGGGTAACTGAGGCAGAAGAGCGAATGAGCAACCTGGAAGACAATATAATAGATAAAAAGGGAAAAGAGGAGGCCAGGGAAAAACAACTCAGAATCCATGAAAATAGAGAAATAAGTGACACCATGAAGTGTTCCAGTGTCAGAATAATTGGAATCCCAGAGGGAGTGGAGAGAGAGAGAGGACTAGAAGATGTATTTGAGCAAAAACATAGCTGAGAACTTCCCTAATCTGGGAAATGAAACAAACATTCGAGTCCTAGAGGCAGAGAGGACCCCTCCTAAGATCAAGGAAAACAGGCCAACACCCTGGCATGTAATAGTAAAACGTGCAAATCTTAGAACC
>NW_027754891.1:0-301 GCF_054177405.1 Leptonychotes weddellii | reverse complement strand
GAGACAGCCAGCTGCCTGCAGGCCAGGGCTCCCTGCCACCCACAGTCCGGCCTGCTCCCTGCCAGGGCCTGCAGGCCTGCTGCTCCATGGGCGGCTGGAACGCCCGAGCTCCCGGGGCCACCACCCTCTTTCCCCAGGGCCCTGGCACAGGCCGCCACACCAGTAGGCCCGAGTGCCCCTCCGGGGCAGGCCCAGCCCCTGCGGCCCGCCATGACAGCCACAGGGTCTGAGAAGGTGGGCTGAGTTCTGCCCGTGGACACGCACAGATGCACTGAACAGACGCACAGATACTTGCCTCTGG
>NW_027754890.1:0-301 GCF_054177405.1 Leptonychotes weddellii | reverse complement strand
CCTTTTAATATGGTAGCAATACATCTTTTTTTTTTTTTAAAGATTTTGTGTATTTAGTTAGAGAGAGAGCAAGATTGGGGGGAGAAGCATAGGGAGAGGGAGAGAGAGAATTTTAAGCAGTCTCTGCGCTGAGTGTGAAGCCCAATGAGGGGCTCAGTCCCACAATCCAGAGATCATGACCTGAGCCGAAATCAAGAGTGGGCCTGTTAACCTACTGAGCCGCACAGGGGCCCCAGGGGCAGTAAGAATTTTATACAATGATAATCTTCGAGTAGTAGGAGTAAATATATTTTTGTCATTA
>NW_027754889.1:0-301 GCF_054177405.1 Leptonychotes weddellii | reverse complement strand
TGGCATTAGATTTTATCATGTAACTTTGCATTTTGGTCATCAGACTAATTTTTGAATGGGATTTCTTTTTGTTAGCTTTCCTTGTTGTTTTCTAACTCTTGCCCTGTGGTAGGCAGAATTTCTATGAAGGGCCCCTATAGTGGGCTTTATGGTCATGCCAAAAAATATATGTCCATATCGTAATCCCTGGAACCTGTATGACTTTATATGGTAAAAGATGTGATTAAATTAAGGATATTGGAAAAGAGGAGCTTATCCTGGATTATCTGGGTGAGTCCTAAATACATTCTCATGTATCCTT
>NW_027754888.1:0-301 GCF_054177405.1 Leptonychotes weddellii | reverse complement strand
TGCATGGAGCACTGGGTGTTATACGAAAATAATGGATCGTGGATCACTACATCAAAAACCAATGATGTATTGTATGGTGACTAACATAACATAATAAAATTAAAAAAAAAAACCTGATACCTCAAATTATTTGAGGAATAAGGGCTTTGCTTTCACAATGATAGTTTTTCTATGTTATATAATAATGCTGGGGTCTGAATCTTAGCCTCTGATTCATGGTACTTTCATTTTAGTCTCAATATAAGAGAAAAGTAGTGTTGGAAAATGAGATACCAGTCTGTGAAAGTGCATAGAGTCATAC
>NW_027754887.1:0-301 GCF_054177405.1 Leptonychotes weddellii | reverse complement strand
AACGCCTTGGGTGGGGCCTAGGAATCTGGATTTGTAACAAACTCCCTTGGTGACCTTCATGCAACCAGTACGGTGCCCCCACCCGTGAAGCGACGGTGAGTGCTGTCACCCAGGGGCTGCCCACATGGCAGGGACGGTAAAAGGAGCTCAGACTGAGATGTTCTGGAGAAGCCCCTTCTTAGGAAAGGTGGATCTTGGAGTTTGGATAAGGCGACGGAGAGGGAATGCGGAGTCCCGGGCGCTCCCAAACACCTCCTCCTTAAGGATGCCAGCTTGCCGACTCGCCGTCCGGCGTCGCTCC
>NW_027754886.1:0-301 GCF_054177405.1 Leptonychotes weddellii | reverse complement strand
CCTCCAGACCTTATGAATATGGCAGGAGATGGTGTTCCACACAGTCAGGTGGATTCTTTGTGTCATGACTTAGCCAGTGTCAGCAAGGGGGGGGGCGATTCATTCACAAACCTGGTCGTCATGCACTGGTGGGAGGACTCATTCCCAGCTGTCTCTCTGCAGATGACCCCAAGGTCACCGCAATGTCGGGAGATGTGCCTGATAAACTGCCGATCCCAGTGGAAATCAATATGGGAATAAAAGTGCAGTTACAGAAGGAAATTCGATATTTTGAAGGAAGTAAGTAGAATAACCATTTCTG
>NW_027754885.1:0-301 GCF_054177405.1 Leptonychotes weddellii | reverse complement strand
AGAACTGATCTGTAGATAGTTTAAGGATGTTATGCAAGCAGGAAAAGTCCCACCAGTAAGAAAGGAAGAACAAACTCTTTAAGCTCAAAGAGGGTTTGGAATAGTTCATTTTTTCAGTAGCCAATGTGGAAAGACATCCCAATACACAGGGCATTCAGTAGAGTCCTAAAGAGCATATTGCATTAGGAGTGGGGTCAAACCTAGAAATAATAAAACTCTTTCAAATCACTTAATTTCATCCTAAAACAAATCCCAGTAACGTTTAATGGAAGACTTTAAAAATCAACATTGAAAAACACAA
>NW_027754884.1:0-301 GCF_054177405.1 Leptonychotes weddellii | reverse complement strand
TATTAGGTGATGTAATGCATGTGAGGCACCAAGCTCCCTCAGTGCCCACCTCCATTATAGATGCTCCATAAACAGAACTATTACTACCATTAAGACTAAATCCAGGGCGCCTGGGTGGCTCAGTTGGTTAAGCGACTGCCTTCGGCTCAGGTCATGATCCTGGAGTCCCGGGATCGAGTCCCGCATCGGGCTCCCTGCTCGGCAGGGAGCCTGCTTCTCCCTCTGACCCTTCCCCCTGTCATGTGCTCTCTGTCTCTCTCATTCTCTCTGTCTCAAATAAATAAATAAAATCTTAAAAAAA
>NW_027754883.1:0-301 GCF_054177405.1 Leptonychotes weddellii | reverse complement strand
TGGTAGTTTGATACAACGATAGTAATATTTTCTGCATTGGTGAAGTCACTCAGAAAAGAACAAAAGCCTTAGAGATGAAGCAGGTTTAAAACTGAGCCTTCAGGGACAGGTAGGATTTAGGTAGAACAGAGCAGATAGGCATATTTCCAGTGAGGTAAATGCACAAGCAAGAGAAATAAGACACCTATATTTGTGTAAATCTGGTAAATGAGGTCTGAACCAAGAATGTGGGGAGCTACAAAACCCCAAAAAACAAACAAACAAAAAAACAATTAAAAATTATTAGGAATTAAATTGGGGA
>NW_027754882.1:0-4272 GCF_054177405.1 Leptonychotes weddellii | reverse complement strand
GGGTGTTATGCACAAACAATGAATCATGGAACACTTCATCTAAAACTAATGATGTAATGTATGGGGATTAACATAAGAATAAAAATAAATAAATAAATAAACTAAAAAAAAAAAAAAGCCACTGCACCCAGAAAGGAATCTGTCTAAATAATAGAATAAATAACTCCTCTAGTCTACTCATTTGGTCTTTGAACTAGAGACCAGAAGCTTCTTCTGCAACTTCGTCTCATTCCGTTTTGCCTAATGTTTAAGTGAAAAGATAGATGGATAGAGAGATAGAGAGAGAGAGAGAGAGAGATGGATGGGACAGGGAGCTCTTTACAGTATCATTTATCATTACATCATTTTCTCTCCAGGGGAATTATTCGTACTAATTACTTTACCCTAGGTATTATATTCTATCTCCTTAATCACTGTACTTATGTAACAAGTTTAAAACCCAGATACCTGAAGAGAGGCTAGGGTGAGTTTTGGCAGAGGATGGGTAGGGTTTGGTGGGCTGTACGGCACCCAGTTCCCTAAGGACAGATCAGAGGCTGGACACTGCACCTGCTTCTTTCAGGAAGAGCCTCCTCCAAAGCAGCGGCCTCCTGGTGGGCGGGGCTGCAAGGAAGCCAAGCAAGGCTGTCTCCACCCCGGGCCAGATCAGCGTCCCCCAGCTGCACCATGGGATATGTAGTTCTCCGAGCAAAGAGCAGGGATGCCGCCGTATCTGCACGCTTATCAAACACGCAGCCTGATCGCTCGGCCTGTCCCGGGACCATCAACACGGGCCAGGCACCTTTGCCAGAAAGGTACCATTCCTTCTCTCCAGGGTCTGACTTTAAACAGAAGAGATGGTGATGAAACAGGGAGAGGTGCACGAACTACAGGAGCCCAGAAATATGAAGACCTCGAGAGGTCATTTGAGGTCTTCACTCCAAGTGTAGAGAAGATGACAGCTTCTCTCAAGAGGAGAGACAGAAAAAGAAAGAGGAAGGGAGAAAGAGAGGCAGACGAAGGGGAAAAGGGCAGTGTGTGTGTGTGTGTGTGTGTGTGTGTTCTCACAACCGTGCATGTCCGATTCAAGGGCTGGAAGGTGACTTCTCATTTCTCTTCGCTCGTTAACCATCCACACTGGAGAGAGGCAGTCGAGCATGCTGATGAGCATGCCTCTCCAGCCATTCTGCTCAGGTCTGAATTCTGACTCAACTGCCCACCATCTGTGTGACCTCGGGCAAGTTACTTAGCCTCTCTGTGCCCCCATTCCTCATCTGTAAGGCAGGGATGTTACTCAACTCACAGGCTATATGAAGGTAGCATACATAAAGGGTTTAAAACTGTGTCTTAAGTGTTAGGTATTTTTTTCTTCTTCTTCTTCTTATTCAGTGGCTCGCCACTTGTCTTCTCCTAATCCAGCTGACCCCTCCCCCCAGGGCATGAAATTTTAAGTCCCCTGCAGAGCTGAAGATGGCAGAGGTAGAATGGACAGAAAACAAGCCCACCTGCTTTTTTTAGATGAATAAAGACATGAAAATGGGAGGGGGGGGGACGACAAGACGGTCATTAGAATAAGGGCAGAAAAGGAACAAAGACAAGAACTACAAGTGGACAATAAGGGGGACATGTAGGGAAGTTTGTGGAGTAAAAAGCCATCAAAGAACAATAAAAGAGTCCAAACAAAAATAAAAAAGGGGAGGAAAGATTCACAAAGAGAATCAGGGACATTTATCAGGCTAGAGGTGGGAGAAAGGAGACTGAGCAATTGAAAACTCAAAGTGGAAAGAAAGTTCCACGAGAGGATCTGACTAAAGCATCTGGGAGGAGCTCTGGATGGACAGAAACTGCCCAGCATGAGGAAAACTAGAGAGACAGCAGCTAACACTGCAAAGTTCAAGTCTGAAACCATCTTGCAAAGCGGGCCTGAGCCCTGGAGATCCCAACTGCTGCAGCGGGGCTGGGCTGGAGGGGGTTTCTCGAGCAGTCGCGACAGGAGGGAGTGAGGTGGGTGGTAAGGATTAAGGTTCAGGTTCCAGGAGGAAAGGAAGTAGCCTTCGAGATCAGTCACCTACAAGACAGCACCCTTAGCTCTGAGGTCAAGAGGAAAGAGGCAGGCCTCTTTGAGCACAAGTAGCCCTGGGTACACAGAGGGACAGTGCCAGCCCCTCAGTCGTTGCTTAGGGAAGCTCGTATCTCATGCAACACTCTTGAGGGTCTTTGCTGGTGTCAGGCCCTTCAGCATCTAAGTTCCTCAGGGTAAAACAACAAGTCAGGCAAAGGGGAGGCCTGCCCCCCTTAGCCACTAGCAATTCCTGAGACCTCACAAGCAACAGGAATATCAGTGATAGCCCCTCAATACCAGCCTCTAGAACTGGACGGCTCAGCGCTGCATAGCGGTTAGGATTTAGAGTCAAGACGCCCGGATTCAGATTCCAGCCCGTCACATTAGAGCTGTGTGCTCTTATGCAAGTGACAAAACCTCTCTCGTGGCCTCAGTTTTTTAATCTATAAAATGGAGATAACACTAATACTATTTCATAGCCAAATGCTGACATTTAAAGGAGAGCCCAGTGCCTTGACACATACCAGGACCAGTCACTAAATGTTAACTAAGACAATGCTGTCTTCCTAATTACTATCTTCAGGGCAGTCAGGGGTTGGGAACAATGGGAACTCCATGAGCTCCCCTAGCCTCCCTCCACCTGCACTCCATGCTCAAGCGAAGCCACAGATTCACAGCCACGCTGTGTCACAGCTCTGGTGACCCCAGCCCTCCCCCCCCACGGGCTCCAGGCCTAATGGTACTGCCTCCGGCGAGCAGCTGCTCCCCGTACTGTACTTTCAGATGACAGATTAGTGCAAGTACTTTGAAAATGGAAAGGGTCACCAATGCAGAAGGCAGCTCATGCTCGCATCCATTCCCCACCCCCAGCCCCACTTTGGGGGTTTCCTCCTCACCTACACCAATACCTAGACCTCCGGCCAGCACTTCAGAGCCTTTCACACAGCCATTCAGAGAGAGAATGTAGGAGAAGCCACAGGATTAACTGAGCAGGGGGTCCAAGGGGAGGGGAGAGGGGGCCGAGGGCAAAGCTACTGCCTGAGCTTTTTGGGGCACACGGTAAATGGGCACCACACACACTGTCCCATGTGCTGCAGAGGCAGATAATGGTACAAGTGTTAGGATGGAAGGTGTGAGGGCTGTCCGAAGGCCACGGGGGCATCAATGGATGCAGGCCACTGGAAAGGCCCTCTAGGGACTACTGCTAAAGCTGAGGGAGAGACCAGACAGGACGCCAGACCAAGGTCACAGAGCCCTGGACAGTGCAGCAAGAAGCAGCAGGCTCGGGGACTCCCATGGGAGAGTTCCCCCATTCTCGGCAGCTGCCAGGATGGACCACGGGAAAGGTGCATAGCCGGCCAAGGGACAGTCTCCAAGTCGGGAGTGTTCTCCTTCTGCTCTTGGGTTTCCTCTAGGGAACTGGGACCGAGGTTGGTAGAGGCAGCTACAGATCTCGGCCAATTCTCAGGCCAGGGGCTGGGGAAGAGAGGCAAAGCCAGCACACCCAAAGGGAGATGTGCAGGGGAATGCTTCCAGAGACACCCTCTCCAGACTGCTGCTCGGTCCCCACTCCCCTCCAGGGATACAGTAAGGCTCCACCAGGGAGGGCTGTCGCAATCACATCAGAAAACAACAGACCATTAAGCTACAGAAGCTGCGTGGGGTGGGAAGGAAAGACCAAGGGAATAAAATGTCCAAGGAAGAACTCCCTCGCCCCAGAAGAATCTGAGTGGGGGGGTCTAAGACGAACATACAAACCCATTTGCACAGCTCCTCTGGCCAGCAAATCTGCCTTTTCATTGGCAGGTCCCTCCTCCTAGTGTCCTGGTCCTATGAGGCGGGAGCTGTTGGGCCAGGCAGATAGTCCTGCCTTCACGGTAAGAGTGGAGTCCAGGCCACTCCCCCTGCCTCCTGCCTGGGGACTCACACCCATCTCACTACTTGAGTTGGGATCAGGTGGCCACTCTCTCCTCGCCAGCAAACCCACTGCCAGCAGGGGGCGCCGGCGAGCCCAGCGGAGAAAGAGCAAGGGAAGGTAAAGAACTTCTGCATCTCAGGCCAACACCTAGAGGGCCTTCACCTGGTACCTACAGAGAGGTAAGAGTGACCACAGCTCTGTTCTGTGGTTTAGACATAATAGTGAACAGAACAAACGCATCAGAAACGTACTGGAACTTTCCTACAAGTAACCTGCTAGTTAAAAGCCTACGGCATGGGACACCTGGGTGGCT
>NW_027754881.1:0-301 GCF_054177405.1 Leptonychotes weddellii | reverse complement strand
TTAAAAAAAAAAAAAGATCAAAGTAAAGAATCAAAGGGTAAGAACAAAGGGAAAAAGAATGGGGGAAGCATAAGAACAGAAGAATAGCTGACCATTAGGGTAACCTGTTTACAAATGTTCCTTTGGGATCAAACCCATCTGGTTCCATCAGAATATAATTGATAGGGCTATGCTGGACATAACCTATAGTCAATTAAAAGAGAGTTGCCTGAGTTCACCTACAAATTAAGTGAAGTCTATGACTTGCTCAAGGCAGAGTTCACAGGGTCAAAGTCCAGATAACTAGGTTTAAAAAAAAAAA
>NW_027754880.1:0-301 GCF_054177405.1 Leptonychotes weddellii | reverse complement strand
TGATTTTTTCTTTTAAATCTTCTATTCTGCAAATTGGAGATTTTCTCCCAAACCAACCCAGCCTTGATTTTATTTTAAATTAAATATTAAAATTATATATCTAGGGTGCCTGGGTGGCTCAGTTGGTTGAGCGACTGCCTTCGGCTCAGGTCATGATCCTGGAGTCCCGGGATCGAGTCCTGCATCGGGCTCCCTGCTCGGCAGGGAGTCTGCTTCGTCCTCTGACCCTATCCCCTCTCATGTGTTCTCTCTCTCTCAAATAAATAAATAAAATCTTTAAAAAAATAAAAATAAAAAAAAA
>NW_027754879.1:0-301 GCF_054177405.1 Leptonychotes weddellii | reverse complement strand
CTCACACCCTTTCTTTCCACCCAACATGCTGCCTGCGTGCCTCTCCTAACACCCTGCTTCTTTTGTTTCTTGGGACCCTCCTGGCTCAAACCCTCCGATTCTGGGAGGCCCAAAGCCCTTAGTGGGCACACTGTCCTACCCAGGCCACTGGGGGCTGAGAGGGGCCTTCGATGGCAGAGGGTTTAGCCTGGCAGTCAGCCCCGGAGAAGCAGCAATGAAGCTTGGTTCTGATGTCCCCGGCCGAGGCCAGACGGACAGCTGCCCCACATCTGGCAGGCCCTGGCCCACTGAGCCGGATGGG
>NW_027754878.1:0-301 GCF_054177405.1 Leptonychotes weddellii | reverse complement strand
TGGGGCTCCCTGAGTCCTTGGAGACTTCTCCATTGTCAGTACCAGACTTCTGTTCCTGTTGTTGATGCCGGAATTTCTGCCTTGAGCGGGTCCCTCCTTGCCCTTGGGAGGCTACTCTGTCTAGTATAAGGAGAGTTGTCCAAAAGAATAGATGGTGGGAGTGTTCTAGATCTGCACTGTTGGCTACAGGAGCCACTGGCCACATATGGCCACTGAGCACTTAAACTGTGCCTCTGAATGACTGAACTTGTAAAACCTAATTTTAATTCATTTAAAAGTAATTGGCCACATGTGGCTAGTG
>NW_027754877.1:0-301 GCF_054177405.1 Leptonychotes weddellii | reverse complement strand
CTGATGAGAGAGTTGTTGCTATTCCTTTCTTCGATCTCCTGTTGGGTTTGTAGGTGTTCAGAATGGTTTGATCCCTATCCAGCTGAATTCCTGAGAGGAGACGGAATCCAGGTCTCCTACTCCTCCGCCATCTTGCTCCGCCCCTAAATGTAATTTTTGATAGTTTGTTTTGAGATTTCACAATGATATATTTTAGTTTGGGACTTCGGACTTTTATAATTCTTTCTTTACTGATCACTCAGAGAGAACTTGTGTACTCCATTCTAGGAAATGTTCTTGCATTCTTTTTGTGTGATAATGT
>NW_027754876.1:0-301 GCF_054177405.1 Leptonychotes weddellii | reverse complement strand
TTACCTCTCTTGAGCATAGATGCAAAATCCTCAACAAATTATTAGCAAATCAAATCCAAAATAGCATGAAAAGAATTACATACATACTACCACCAAGTGGGATTTAACCTACACATGCAAGTCTGTTTCAGCATTTGAAAATCAGTTAATGTAATACATTGCATTAATAGGCTAAAAATAACAACAACAACAAAATCACATGATCATCAATAGATGTAGAAAAAGCATTTGACATTCAATAACCATTCATTAGAAAATTCTCATTAAACTAGATAGGGAAACTGTCTCAATTTGATAAAAA
>NW_027754875.1:0-301 GCF_054177405.1 Leptonychotes weddellii | reverse complement strand
TGTTCTCCTAGCATTTATGTCCTCTTCTAGTTTCATATTCTCTGCCCTGAGGGCGAAGAAGGAGGTGGGGTGAGGAAGTGGCTGCTCAGGGTAGTTAGCATCTTGTCGCTGTTTTCTGGAGTTGAGCAGGCTCTTGGCTGAGCCGCGGTGTCCTGTGCAGGGTTGGACCGACCAGCAGCGAGATTGCACTCAATTCCGCCATTTCTGTGCCGACCCGACTGTGGACTCCTGCAGTGTAGGACAGCACATTGACGTGTTCTCAGTTATTTTGGGGGAAATGGCTAAGAACATGGACTTCGAC
>NW_027754874.1:0-301 GCF_054177405.1 Leptonychotes weddellii | reverse complement strand
GCATAAGCAAAGAAAAATAGGCAGAAAATACTAGGCAGTATTCAGAATTAATAAGTTATCCAATATAGGTCAAGTGCAAGATATATTTAAGTATTATTTAAAAATATAGAGTTACTTCTCTAATACTTTATTTTTGTTGTATGCTTTGTTTCTTTTATACCACTTCCTTGTGTGTGTGTGTGTGTGTGTGTGTGTGTGTGTTTGGGCCTTTCTCTTCCATCAGAATGAAAATTTCTTTCTTTTTTTTTTTTTAAAAGATTTTATTTATTTATTTGAGAGAGAGAGAATGAGAGAGAGCGAG
>NW_027754873.1:0-301 GCF_054177405.1 Leptonychotes weddellii | reverse complement strand
GCATTCCCACCAACAGTGTAAGAGGGTTCCCCTTTCTCCACAACCTCTCCAACATTTTGCTAATATTCTATTGAGAAATTTTGTATCCATGTTCATCATCAATAGTTCTCTTTTTTAATGGTCCCTTTATCTGGTTTTGTTACCAGGGTATTACTGGTTTCATAGAATGAATTTGGAAGTTCTCCTTCCTTTTCAATTATTTGGAATAGTTTGAGAAGAATAGGTATTAACTCTTCTTTAAATGTTTGGTAAAATTTGTCTGTGAAGCTATCTGGCCCTAGACTTTGGTTTGTTGGGAGGT
>NW_027754872.1:0-301 GCF_054177405.1 Leptonychotes weddellii | reverse complement strand
CAAGACGGCACAAGAAACTCAAGGCCACAAGCTTCCCGGTCAGTTCTCCATAAAAGACTACCAGTAGAAGCCCTCCGTGGCAACGCATTCGGGACCCTTCTCACTCTAGAAAGCTTCTTCTTTTCTTTCCTTTCTGCTCTCACCTTCACATAATAAACTTCCACTTCACCCTTTTGTGTCCTCGAGATTCATTCTTCAACTCCATGAGACAAGAACCCTGTGATCCTACCACACTACCAGATCAGGGTCCTAGAGTTAGGACCTCATTTAAGCTTAATCATATCTGTAAAGCACCCCCCCC
>NW_027754871.1:0-4273 GCF_054177405.1 Leptonychotes weddellii | reverse complement strand
TCTAGACTAGAAAGCCATGGGTATAATTCAGGACAATAGGAAGGCAGATGGGTCCTTGATGGGAGGATAGAACAGTGGAATTTTTGGTCGCAGTGACACCCAGAGAACACATTGTTTAAAATTGCACTATGAGTACCTTCAGTTTTTCAATAAATATTTATTAACTTCTTGTTAGACCCTCTACTACGAACTGGGGTTCCTCAGACAGAAAAGAAAGAAAAATCTCTGCCTTTCTGAATCTTGCTTTCAAATCACTTTGAGGAAAGGCTGTATCACTCTAGTTTGTGTGGACAACAGAGGAGGAAGGGTAAGAGTGAGGCTCAGAGACTTATCAGTCACTATTGGAATAGTTTTGGTGAGAGATGATGATAAATGATACAACTGTCGAGGTAGTTTTGCAATATGTAGTCATGAAAATTGGTTAGATATGGACTCCATTTGAGTAGCTGCTGAAAAATGCAAGCTCATAAATATATGTGTAAGTACTGAAGGTATAACTTGTAAGAGATGATGTATTTATTAAATTGTTGGAAAGCAAAATTTTTAAGAAATCCATTGTTAGAATTTTTATGCAGTCATTTATTTAAATTGTTCTGAAGAGCTGTATATATTTTCAATGGTTTGAAATGTATTGGAATTAAATTTTTCTTACCATTTTTTAAAAACTTTATTGTAGATTTCTTTTTTCTAGCATTTAAATAATTACATAACCTGAATATCTTCCTGTATAAAATACCTAGAAACAATAGAAAATATAACTTATGTTGTAACATAAAATTAAATTCCTTGAAAGTAATCAATTACTCCAAGAACAAACAAAAAGCTTTTTTAAATCCAGATAATCCTGTGTTGAAGCAATAGCTCATTTATGTAGACAGAGAAAGGATATTCCTGGGATTATTTACAAAAACAAAAACCCACACCCAAAACCCCCATAAATTCTAAAGCCTAACTGTGGGTAAAAGACTTCGCCTTGGGCTGTCCCTGGGATGAAACTGAGATACCCAGATAATCCATATGGTTCAAGAGTTCTACCCTCAAATACAAGGATATTTTTAAAAAGAGAAAAAAAAAAGAAAAACAGTTAAAAAATAAATACTTGAATGACAGTATCTTGTCAGAGAGGGTAAGTCTTCAGGATTTCTTTTCAGGGAAGTATGTACATAAAACTATTAAGATTATCGTAAGAGTAGTAATAAAATTACTCTCTAACTTTTAGTAGGGAAATAAATCAAACATAAATAGTGACAAGCAAGAGATTTTTAAAAAATGAAAATAGAAACTAGAGGTTTACTATCATACACAAAATGAAATGCTAGAAATAAACCTAAATATAAAAGATTCACAGAATTAGCTCCTAAATTAGAATGCTTTAGTGTAAATTCTCCTTATTCAACACAACTCATGTTTACTTAAAATTCAATAAAATTCTCAAAATAATTCAACAAAATTCTGTTTATCGATATGTAAAGTAAGTATTAAAGGAGTACACACCTCAAGGAGTTTGTTTAAAACAATGCCAAACTCTAATAACTGATACAAGATAGATAAATGTATTATAATATTTTATTTATTTTTTTAAAGATTTTATATATTCGAGAGAGAGAGCACAAGTGGAGGGGATTGGCAGAAGGAGAGGGAGAAGCAGACTTCCCACTGGGCAGGGAGTCCAAGATGGGGCTTGATCCCAGGACCCTGAGATCATGACTTGATCTGAAGGCAGACACTTAACCATCTGAGCCACCCAGGCACCCCATTTTATATTTTCAGTGTTATTATATCTATCAGTATGGGTTTAATCTGGACAGAGTAACTGCATAGTAATTTAAATATAGAAAGTATAAAAATAAATTAACTATATCAGGAAATTAGAGTAACAAGGGATTGACTAAAAAGAGTAAGTATAACTCTAAAAAATGCAGGATAGAAGGTATAAGCAGTAGCCGCTACTATTACAGGGCTGAGATAAGCACTGAAGAGAGACATCTCTGACTCCCTCCCTCCCCAAACTGAAATCCAGATCGTTGCTGGAGAAGGTGTGGCCTTGAATCTGAATGCTGAGAAAACATTGTGTTGGTAGAACCTGCTAGTAACCTGCCTTTCAGAACCTGCCAGAAAACCATCCTATAGGAAAGAATGGAGAGGTGACTTCATCAGAAAACCACTTAAGGGCTGCCAGGAGAAACTGCTAGCCTCCAGGTAAAATAAGAGCTGGAGACAGGAAAAGCAGATTCCCAAGTAACCTGGGACTAGAGAAGCTACATTCACCACAGGAGGTAAGTGCTGGGGAAGTCACACACTGAAGGAACCTGCTGAGCAAACACTGGAGCCAGAAAAAAAAAAAAAAAAACACCTTATTGACTGCCAGGTTTCTCTAGTGCTTTCTATTGATAAAGGAAAAAATATTTAATGGACGTGATCGATTTTCACAGAATAGGTGAAAAGAGAGAATTTGGAGTTGAGAGAAAATAAATTGATAACTGATGATGTTAAGTTGGGTACAAATGTCATGAGATAGAGCTTATCCAAATTTCCTTAAGAATTCATGTTATAGGGGAACCTGGGTGGCTCAGTGGGTTAAGCGTCCAACTGTTGATTTTGGCTCAGGTCACAGTCCCACGGTTGTGAGATGGAGCCCCACGTTGGGCCTTGTGCTCAGTGCGGAGTCTGCTTGGAATTCCCTCCCTTCCCCTTCCCCTCCCCCTCTGTCCCTCTCCCTGTTTGCACTCTCTGTCTCTCAAATAAATAAATAAATAAATAAATAAATAAATAAATCTTTAAAAGAATTCAAGTTATATGCTATTAAAAAGACATAGCCAAACTATGGAAAGAGCCAAGACGTCCATCAACAGATGAATGGATTAAGAAGATGTGGTGTATATATATGCAATGGAATATTATGCAGCCATCAAAAAACCCATAAAATCTTGCCATTTGCAATGACATGGATGGAACTAGAGGGTATTATGCTAAGCGAAATAGGTCAATCAGAGAAAGACATGTATCATATGATCTCACTGATATGAGGAATTCTTAATCTCAGGAAACAAACTGAGGGTTGCTGGAGTGGTGGGGGGTAGGAGGGATGGGGTGGCTGGGTGATAGACATTGGGGAGGGTATGTGCTATGGTGAGCACTGTGAATTGTGTAAGACTGTTGAATCACAGACCTGTACCCCTGAAACAAATAATACATTATATGTTAAAAAAAGAAGATAAGAGGAACAGAAAAATGAAGGAGGTGAAATCGGAGGGGGAGACAAACCATGAGAGACTTTGGACACTGAGAAACAAACTGAGGATTTCAGAGGGGAAGGGGGTGTGGGTATGGGTTAGCCTGGTGATGGGTACTAAAGAGAGCACATATTGGGGGGGAGGAGCAAGATAGCGGAGGAGTAGGAGACTTAAATTTCATCTGCTCCCAGGAATTCAGCTAAATAGAGATCAAACCAGTCTGAACACCTTCAAACTCACAGGAGATTGAAGAAAAGAACAGCAGCAACTCTCTGAACAGAAAAGCGACCACTTTCTGGAAGGTCTCTTCTGATTTGTTTAGTGTATATTTTTCTGTGGTCATTGTTACCCTGTCAGCATTTTGTTCTCTCATTCATCTATTCTCCTCTGGACAAAATGACAAGACAGAAAAAAAATCACCTCAAAAAAAAAAAAAAGAACAAGAGGCAGTACTGACTGCCAGGGACCTAATTAATACGGACATTAGTAAGATGCTGGAACTAGAGTTGAGAATGACAATTATAAAGATACTAGCTGGGCTTGAAAAAAACATGGAAGATATTAGAGAAACTCTTTCTGGAAAATTAAAGAACTAAAATCTAACCAAGTTGAAACCAAAAAGGCTATTAATGAGGTGCAATAAAAAATGGAGTCTCTAACTGCTAGGATAAATGAAGCAGAAGAGAGAATTAGTGATATAGAAGACCAAATGATGGAAAATAAAGAAGCTGAGAAAAAGAGAGATAAACAATACTGGATCACGAAGGCAGAATTCGAGAGTTAAGTGATACCATAAGATGAAACAATATTAGAATAATTGGGATCCCAGAAGAAAAAGAATCACAGGTCTGTCCATTCATCTGTTGATGGACATCTTGGCTCTTTCCATAGTTTGGCTATGTCTTTTTAATAGCATATAACTTGAATTCTTTTTAAGATTTATTTATTTATTTATCTATTTGAGAGAGAGAGTACAAATAGGGAGAGGGACAGACGGGGAGGGAAAGGGAAAGGGAGAGAATTCCAAGCAGACTCCACAG
>NW_027754870.1:0-301 GCF_054177405.1 Leptonychotes weddellii | reverse complement strand
TGGCTCTCTTCATGGAGCAACAGGGATGGGGGTGGGATTTAAGACAAACAAGCGGTGACTCGGGTGAATCCATCAGGAGCTGTCGTCACCCCCCAATAAGAGTTAGCTCAAGAGGGGAAACCTATTTGACAACCTCAGAGGTGACGGGGGGAAGGACCTGAAGGTTGGAGCCTGCATTCTTTAAGAGAAGGGTGCCATCCCCCAAAGTACGGAAGTCTGGACGGGTACAGAGCTCTGGGGGAAAGACAGTGAGACGTATTTGGGGCTTTTGCACATGGAGTTTCCAAGGGTAAACATCTGG
>NW_027754869.1:0-301 GCF_054177405.1 Leptonychotes weddellii | reverse complement strand
GAAGTCTCATGTGGCCAAAGTAGAGGATTGTTTGGGAAGCCTGTCTAGGCATGAGGTAATTTTGGACATGAGGCTTGGAAGATCCTTGAATGGCACAGTGAGAAGTTGGGGATTTAGTCTATAGGCAATGAGAACCTTCTGAAACATTTGGAATAGGGAAATGATTAATGATTGATTACGGGCTTTAACCAATATTGACGGCAGTGAGATGGCGGAGGGAGGTGAAAGTCTGAGGCAGAGAAGTCAGTTAGAACATGAGTCTGAACTCCAGTGGGGAGAGTGGAGACTTGGAGGCTAATGG
>NW_027754868.1:0-301 GCF_054177405.1 Leptonychotes weddellii | reverse complement strand
TACTTCCGAATCTCTGTTGCTGAGTCGATCATAACTTCGTCTATAATAAACCTCACCTCTGAGCAGGCTTTTAGATGGCATTTGATCAAGCACAAGAAGAGGAAAGGCGCCATAACTGTCGTTGTGTGCTCTGTGAGGGAACAGAGCCTTGAGGACTGAGTCGGCCCAGGGTCGGCATCTGAGAAACGGGGCACTGAAGTGTTGGTGCCTTGATTTAAAGCCCATGCACTGTCTCTCACGTCTCCACTGCCTGGAAGGGACTGTACTTTCCTCCTATGAGTTTGGCACCAGCTGTGACTTT
>NW_027754867.1:0-301 GCF_054177405.1 Leptonychotes weddellii | reverse complement strand
GCTCGGTCCCCCTCTTTCCCGAGAGAAGCAGGCATTCCCCGAGGGGAGCCTCTACGAGCTGGTCTGGGGTTTGTCCCCGCCGCTTAGCTCCCCGGCACTCCTGCCAAGCAGCACCTGGGGACACGTGCCTTCCATGCAGCAAACTCGGGGGGCAAACGCATTGCCCCACTGTTATGATGTTCCCGTGATGCTGCGTGTCGGTCTGGACGGTGAGATCGTGGGATGTGCAGCAGGACAGGCCCCGCGACTCGGGGAGGTCGACGGCACCCACGTGGCCCTCCAAGGAGACAGCCGGCTGCAA
>NW_027754866.1:0-301 GCF_054177405.1 Leptonychotes weddellii | reverse complement strand
CATCATCACCACCACCATCACTATCATCACTACCATCACCATCACCCTCATCATCATCACCATCACCATCATCATCACCATCATCACCATCATCACCATCCCCATCACCATCACCACCACCATTATCATCATCATCCCTATTTCACAGCTGAAGAAGCCTAGCCACAGGGAGCTCAGTGATCACCACATGATAAAGCAATGAAATTGCTCCAAAAGCTCACAAAATCCCCCCTGCCCTTTGGTTTTCCTGGGCCAAAATGAGCAGTGGTGACCCTAAGCTGACCCAGCCTCTTGTGGCCAG
>NW_027754865.1:0-301 GCF_054177405.1 Leptonychotes weddellii | reverse complement strand
TCAAACAGTTATGAGCTATGCAATGGAAGGGGCAAACTTTTTAGGGGAAAACTATTTTTTTTTTTTTAAGATTTTTATTTATTTATTTGACAGAGAGAGACATAGCGAGAGAGGGAACACAAGCAGGGGGAGTGGGAGAGGGAGAAGCAGGCTTCCCGCCGAGCAGGGAGCCCGATGTGGGGCTCGATCCCAGGACCCCCGGACCATGACCCGAGCCGAAGGCAGACGCTTAACCGACTGAGCCACCCAGGCGCACCAGGGGAAGACTTTCTTAACTCTTTGGGAAGATGGCATGCAGGAA
>NW_027754864.1:0-301 GCF_054177405.1 Leptonychotes weddellii | reverse complement strand
CTTACAGTTAGGTTGGGGTCATGGGACCACGTTCCAGCCTGGCACATAAAAATCTCTCACACAAGCTTTCTTTCTCTTTACCTTCCATGACACCTTGGAAGCCCATTTTAAAGATGACAGTATTAGAAGATAGAGGTTGCAGGGGCGCCTGGGTGGCTCAGATGGTTAAGCGTCTGCCTTCGGCTCAGGTCATGATCCCTGGGTCCTGGGATCGAGCCCCGCATCGGGCTCCCTGCTCGGCGGGAAGCCTGCTTCTCCCTCTGCCTCTGCCTCTCTCCCTGCTCATGCTTTCTCTCTCTCT
>NW_027754863.1:0-301 GCF_054177405.1 Leptonychotes weddellii | reverse complement strand
GTCTTCTTGATGCGTGATGTCACCTCCTTCGGGACCGGTCCTGGGCAGGGCGGAAGGTGGGGAGGGAAGGAAGGACCAGACGTTTGGAGGCACACGTTCTATCTTTGTCTAGGATGTTACGGGTTTGTTTACGCTCCAGCACAGGCCTACTGGAAAATGGGACTTTCTGAGAGTAGTGTATGAAAAGGGGATTCTCACACAGAAAACCAAAGTGTGGACTACGATACCCCCGTCCAGTGCACTAAGTACATTTAAATGGCCTCTCCCTTGCAGAACCTGTCTTCTCCAGACATATTTAAAA
>NW_027754862.1:0-301 GCF_054177405.1 Leptonychotes weddellii | reverse complement strand
AAACCTCATTGGCTACAATACTGCCACTGTGCAAAGCTCCATTTTTTACATGTTTAATATGACAGCGATTTGATCTTAGTGTGGTATATGATTTTATGTTATTGTTTTTATTTAACTGTTTATTAGCAAGTTTTTACATAATGAGTTCTCTTTGCCTCTTAAAATAATTGCAGCTTCAGGAGGATTTGTATTTTTGTTCTCATAGCTCCCTTTATAACTATATTTGTTAGTGCTTTATTTCTCGAGACAGTACTGATTGGTTCCTTTGTATCAATAATGACAAAATTAATATGCTTAATTT
>NW_027754861.1:0-301 GCF_054177405.1 Leptonychotes weddellii | reverse complement strand
ATTTTTTCTCTATCAGGAATGCCCATCCTACTCTTTCTGGCAAAACTGACTTATAGTTTAAGGATCAGCTCATGTGTTGCCCATTCTATTAAAGCATTTCCTAATTTCTCTTCCTCAGGTGCAAGTGACCATTCTGCCCCTTCTTTACTTTGTACAGGCTTTTGACATAGCACTGATAACATTTTATTGCTTTTATTTATATGTATTTATATGTTTTTTCTTGCCCCAGCTAAATAAGCTCCTGGAAGGTTGGTTTTTGTTGATTCACACTTGGTATTTATAGATGTTGAATAATGAGGTA
>NW_027754860.1:0-4273 GCF_054177405.1 Leptonychotes weddellii | reverse complement strand
AGAACCCTCAGTTTGTTTCTCAGAGTCCATAGTCTCTCATGGTTCTTCTCCTCCTCCGATTCCCCCCCTTCATTTTTGCCCATGGACTCCTAAGAGGAATCTTGCTCACTGGCTGGCATAGGACCTGCCACATGATGGGCACACAATAAATATTTGAAAAAGGTCTCATATTATGTCAGGGTGGCTGGAAAAGGCTTTTATGGACAAGCTAACATCTGGATGTTAAAATACTAAGGGAGTACTTAAAACAACATAAAAAGAGAAAACAAATACAACTTCTAACTATATACATACTCAATGTGGACACAGAATACCAGCCACCTGGGTTCATGAAGGGAAATAGGGGCCAGTATAATCCAACAATCATTTACAGTTTGCTTTGGAGTGTTCATACATTTTTTTTCTTATTCAGCCTACTTCAGCATTTTTAAAATAATACAAGATAAAATTACTTTATATTCTTTAAAATCGCATCACTAAGCAGTTATTAATGTACTGGAAATATTTTAGGTGACAAGAGAAAATCATTCTGGGACTACAGAGAAATATGAGTCTACTGACAAGGACAATGAAGAGATGACAGTATTAAACCTGCCCCAGCATCAAGGATAGTCAATTTCTTTTTAAGTCCAGTCTTATTCCACAGAAAATGATGTTAATATAATATAAAATCTATTCAACTTGGTGATGGGAGGAGTAGTGATAATTCCCAAATGCCAGGAACATTTATATTGATTTTGGAATGTAATTTTGAACTTCCCTTAGAACATGAACGTGTCTGATGCTCTGAGAATTCACATCAAGTGAATTTGAAGTATTACTACTTCAAAGTAGTAATAAAGCATGTCTCAGAAACAATACACATACTTAGTCTTTCATTTCAATTCAATTTAACTTAGCACTTATTGATTGACTTCTACATGACTGGATAGCAGCTGACACAGGAATACAAAGGGGTAGAGGACTAAATCCCTGCCTTCTGAGAGTTCTGGCTAAGGAGACCAAAGAGAGAAGCACAACTACCCAACAGTGTGGGTCATGCTGTGATGGGGCCACATTTACAGAGCCCTGTGCCCTGCTTGCCAAGAGTGAGGCAATCAATCCCAATGGGAAGGTGAAACTCATTCTCATAGGTAGAGCATGTTCTCAAGCTGCATATGGAGGGAAGCCTGTCCAGAGAGAAGAGAGTGCACATGCTAAAGGCCCAGTAGGGCAGTTTTTGGATATAACACAAGCACAATGATTCACTAAGACTGGAAAAGCAGAACCCGGGGATGGCTCATAGGGGCCCCTAAGTTATGCAAAAGTGTTTCGATGTTTGGGGACCAGTAGAGTTTGGCATTGTCCAAACACCTTCTTAATGAGTTCTCATAAGACTTATTTCTACTTATGAAGATAGAGAAACAGACACAAGGAGTATAGAACATTTGCCCAAGTAACACTACATTTATTTTTATGGTAGAACTGAACATTTCTTTTTGACTATAAATCTCTGGTTTTGTCCACAACAGCACTCAGATCCTTGCTTCTTTGTTTGAGATTCGTGAGGGAAGATGTAAAACGGGCTAATAGAGGTCTGCTGTGCTTCTATGGGCTGCTTTCACACCTTCCCTAGGAGATGAATCCACTTAATTGTCTTAAAAAGACTTCAGGCAGTGCCTTCAATGTGGTGAACTGAGCAGGTGTTTGACTTTCAACCCTTCAGAAGCCCCCTCACATACAAGTGTAGAAAAACTAAGCCTCATAAATGAGGACAGCACAAGGATAGGGAATTAGCATGGCAAAGGTTATTTCAAAAATGCTGAAAGAAAAAAAGAAGTGGAAGAATATTGAAAGTAGAAGAACCATAGCCTAAAATAAAATATGATAAAATTGCATAGGATGTTGAGGGTGGACTATTTCCCTGGGACTGGATGGCTCTCTGAGCTCAGAACCAGCAGTTACACCTGAAGCCTAAACTCAAGGAAACTAAAAGCTGTGATTAAGTCCAGACAAATAATTAGAAGCTTATTCATTTTACCAGATTAGAGTTGTTCTCGTGAAAGTTAAGACTAAAAATGAGGATATTCTTGTTCTAGAATACAACCTCTTCATTCATACAGTATAGGAATCCCACAGACTGAGGTCAATTGATTCTTCAAGTGAAGGTGAAACATTTGGGGCGTCAGATTGCCCAGCAACAGCAATGATGCTAAGACAATGGAGTAAGCTCTGGGGGAAAATGTTTTCAAACCATCCTTCAAATATTAACGCATAACAAAGACATTTTTGGATCTTAAAAGATTCACACATTTTATCCTTTATGCACCCTTTCTCAAGTAAAGCAAGTAAGGATATAATGAAAGTGAGTATATAAAAAAGTATTATAGAGTATCCAAAACAAGAATTCTCAGACTGGACAGGGATAGTGGGCAGCATGAGGAGGCAATATAAATGACCTCAATTATCTTCTTTCACTAGATAACATCTAATCATCATACATCATGAATTAGAAATGTAAGCATGTTATTTGGATTAAAATTGGCAATCTAATTAATAAGAAAATCAATAAAAATTATGAGAATATCTAAGTTCTTCAACTCTCAAAGCTTTTACTAAGTAGTTGTTTGGCTTTTATTTTTCTGTTTCTTCATTTGTAAAATGAAATATTTTAACTAAAGTTCTCTGTAAAGCAGCACGATTTCAGGGAAATAGTGTAGGTGTTGAAAATCAACAGACTCGCATTTTAATTCCTCCCAAGACTTTCAGACCTCCTCCTTATTGGAAATAATATATACTTCTCAAGAATGGCAGGCTTTCTTTTGTTAAAAGATACTTGAGTATTATATCTAAGTACATTTCCCTACATCCTTTCACTTTCAAGAGGCTTAATAGCATCCAAGTGGTCCAATTTTACACACTGGGCATACATTTCTGTCTGCTGATTTCACATTTAATTGTTTTACTTCTAATCAGAAAGAGAATGGGGAACTCAGTGCTCCAACTGCCAGGAGCTAAATTCTGCCAACAGCCATGTAACTGGAAAGAAGCCCCAAGATCCAGAAAACATGCAGCATGACACCTTGATTGTGGCTTTGGAAGATCCTGAACTAGGGACCCAGCTAAGCCATGCTTGGTCTCCTGACGCATAGAAAATGTGGTAATAATGAATGCTGTTTTAAGTCACTAAGTCTGTGGTAATCTATTATACAATAATAGAAAACTAACATAGCAGAAGATATGGTTAGGTCAACCCTCAGGTTGCAAAATTTGCTTACAGGTAACCAGGACAAAGTGAAACAACGTATAATTACCACTAATTCATTTTTAACCACTGTATGCAAGTTTCAGTAGTGATGCAATGCATGAAAATGTGATTCTTGACCATAAGAATTATCATAAACAGGGAGCCTGGGTGGCTCAGTCGGTTGAGCATCCAACTTTTGGTTTTGGCTCAGGTCATGATCTCAGGGTCGTAGGATTGAGCCCTGCTTCCAGCTCTGCACTCAACAGAGTGTGCTTGTCCCTTTCCCTCTGCTCCTCCCCTGCCCTCTCTGTCTCTCAAATAAATAAATAAATAAAATCTTCAAAAAAAAAAGGTATCATAAACAAAATAGGAAAGAAATAAATTGTTATTAATATTACACAGAGTAGTCCAGTATTATACAGAGTATTCCAGGCCAAGTGTGACAATGTTGGCAAGCTTTTTGATGGAATCTAATTTAAAAGAAGCTTGGTCATGTTTCAGTTTGCAGAGTCAATAATTCCTTTTAATAAAATGGTAAATCTGTGACTCTTTGCTCCTGTTTAAGCTGTTTAGAAGAACTCTCTGTAACTTTTAAATCTTCAGAGGGGAAAAGTCAAGGTTTTCTTTAGTAAAGGCTCATAAAGGTAGTTTGTATCAGCAGGAATGCAGAGAAAACAGACAGATGGAGCTTTCTGGATAAGGACAGGAGGGGACAGAGTTCTTTGAAATGAAAAATCCTGCTTTGGCAATCACGGAGTGCATTTTTCACTCCTAGGTCTGTCCTTCCAAGATAGGTCCATGCCCTGCTAAGGGCTTATGTGTCCTCCTCACTCTGAGCACCAGTTACACAATCCCAGTTAGTCCTTCTAAAGCGCTACAGGTTTTCTTTGGGACCAGTTAAGCAGCAATGTCCACAATAGCCAAACTGTGGAAAGAGCCAAGATGTCCATCGACAGATGAATGGATAAAGAAGATGTGGTATATATATACAATGGAATATTATGCAGCCATCAAAAGGAATGAGATCTTGCCATTTGCAATGACGTG
>NW_027754859.1:0-301 GCF_054177405.1 Leptonychotes weddellii | reverse complement strand
TATCTTCAGTCTCTTTACAGACTCTTATCTTCTTTCCTAACTGAACTTTGCCTGTTCCTGATATTTCCCTTTTCTTTTTTTTTCCTTTGAGAGAAAACTGCTCTTTTTTCTATATCCCATTTGCCTTAGGGCGTGCAATCTCCTAGATCCTGACTGCTGTTTTTTTGGCCATACTCAAACCTCTCCTCTTGTGAGAATTATGATATTTGGATTTCTTTTTATTGTCACTGATTTTTTTGGTCACTTAAGGAGCTTGTCCCATTAACTCACAGTCTTCCTCTGCACCCAAATTCCTGGCATC
>NW_027754858.1:0-301 GCF_054177405.1 Leptonychotes weddellii | reverse complement strand
GTTAATCTGTCTCCCCTTTGTAATGAATAAATAATTTGTGGGGAGATTCTTTAGAACTATGTAAGTATCTTGTACCTTATCAAACTTCAAAGGCATTCGTTTATGCGTACTATACGTTTTCACAATTTTCTTTTTTTTCTTTTTCTTTTTTTCGTTTTCACGATTTTCTATGTTATTCAAAGAGTTCTAATGCATTACTATCATTGTTTATTTTGATGCTCAGTTGTCCCCAGTTTGGCCAGTGGGAGCTTCATGAAGTTGGCTCCTGTGTCCTTTTCACATGTCATCATAGGTCTTTGAG
>NW_027754857.1:0-301 GCF_054177405.1 Leptonychotes weddellii | reverse complement strand
TTAGGGACACTTAGTGTCCACTTGACAATTATCATTCTTACCTTTTCTTCCTCCTGGTAGTGGCTCACGATGACCAGAGAGGTTGGATGAGTCCCCTCTGAGAGCTCTGTGTGCTGTGCCTAAGGAGGACCGAATGGCTATGCACACACATATTCCTTTATGTTCTCCTAAGTCTGAGGGTCCGGTTTCCTTGTGTTCCCCTGAGTCTGAGGGTCATGCTCACACACGTTCCCATGTGTTCCCGAGTCTGAGGGTCATGCCCACACACGTTCCCATGTGTTCCCCTGAGTCTGAGGGTCAT
>NW_027754856.1:0-301 GCF_054177405.1 Leptonychotes weddellii | reverse complement strand
TTTTATTTAATTCTCATTAAAAATATAACTACACATTGTAGAGATTTACACTTTGACATATTTAATGTCAACATAATTAAAATAATTCACTGATGGCATCTGTATCAGTTGCATACAATGAAATATTGTAGAATTATTTGTAATTCCTCAGGGATTGTGATCATTCTCACTTGGCGGGATGTCCCATGATTGTGTCCAACTGCAGAAAAGTTACCTTTTAGTATCTTTAGAAAAACACCTCTATCCCTACTGTTTCATAACTTCTAAGCATTTGTGATTGACTTATAATCCATGGATTTTG
>NW_027754855.1:0-301 GCF_054177405.1 Leptonychotes weddellii | reverse complement strand
AAGTCCTATTTCCTTACATATTTTAAGTTATTAGGATAATAACACAATGTTAGAATACAGTAACAATAGGCTTAATAATGTTCCCAAATTAGAAACATTTATACATGTAAATTGTTTGAATTGTTGATAAATTTTGAATAAAGCACCTATTTTTATTCGCAAAGTAAAGTTTGTCATAGGTTTAAAAACATCCATGATTCTGGGAATGTAAATAAGTGGCCCACTCATGATATTTTTAAGGCATTTCTAGTCGTTTTGCCTGCAGGAGATACATACACATATTCCCCAATGTTTTTTCATA
>NW_027754854.1:0-301 GCF_054177405.1 Leptonychotes weddellii | reverse complement strand
TTTTTTTTTTAAAGATTTTATTTATTTATTTGAGACAGAGAGAATGAGAGAGAGAGAGCACATGAGAGGGGGGAAGGTCAGAGGGAGAAGCAGGCTCCCTGCGGAGCAGGGAGCCCGATGCGGGACTCGATCCAGGGACTCCAGGATCATGACCTGAGCCGAAGGCAGTCGCTTAACCAACTGAGCCACCCAGGCGCCCGACCTCAAACTTTTTAGTTGGGTTCTTCTTTCCAGCTTATCTCTTGGCTCAGGCAGAAGACATGAGGGTAAAGCATCATCTGATGGGAACCAAAACTACCCC
>NW_027754853.1:0-301 GCF_054177405.1 Leptonychotes weddellii | reverse complement strand
AGAACTGATCTGTAGATAGTTTAAGGATGTTATGCAAGCAGGAAAAGTCCCACCAGTAAGAAAGGAAGAACAAACTCTTTAAGCTCAAAGAGGGTTTGGAAGAGTTCATTTTTTCAGTAGCCAATGTGGAAAGACATCCCAATACACAGGGCATTCAGTAGAGTCCTAAAGAGCATATTGCATTAGGAGTGGGGTCAAACCTAGAAATAATAAAACTCTTTCAAATCACTTAATTTCATCCTAAAACAAATCCCAGTAACGTTTAATGGAAGACTTTAAAAATCAACATTGAAAAACACAA
>NW_027754852.1:0-301 GCF_054177405.1 Leptonychotes weddellii | reverse complement strand
CATGGGGCTCCCTGCTCAGCGGGAAGCTTGCTTCTCCCTCTCCCGCTCCCCCTGCTTGTGTTCCCTCTCTTGCTGTGTCTCTCGCTGTCAATTAAATAAATAAAATATTAAAAAAAAAAAATCGGGCACCTGGGTGGCTGTCAGTTAAGCGTCTGCCTTCGGCTCAGGTCATGATCCTGGGGCCCTGGGATCGAGTCCCGCATCAGGCTCCCTGCTGGGCGGGGAGTCTGCTTCTCCCTCTCCCTCTATCCACTCTCATGCTCTCTCTCAAATAAAAAATAAATAGGGCCGCCTGGATGGC
>NW_027754851.1:0-301 GCF_054177405.1 Leptonychotes weddellii | reverse complement strand
ATGATTCCTGGGTTTTGGTTGAGAAAGCAAAGAATTCAGTGCAAAAGCACTTGGTAAGCACAACAAGGGAAGAAGATAAAGGGACTTAACAAGAAACAGTTTTCGGGCGCCTGGGTGGCTCAGTTGGTTAAGCGACTGCCTTCGGCTCAGGTCATGATCCTGGAGTCCCTGGATCGAGTCCCGCATCGGGCTCCCTGCTCGGCAGGGAGTCTGCTTCTCCCTCTCCCACTCCCCCTGCTTGTGTTCCCTCTCTCGCTGTGTCTTTCTCTGTCAAATAAATAAATAAAATCTTAAAAAAAAA
>NW_027754850.1:0-301 GCF_054177405.1 Leptonychotes weddellii | reverse complement strand
TAGTTTATTTTTCCTGAAAATATAATTTAAGATTAACCACACAAATATAATTTTAGTTATAAAGGAAAATCTTCATGGGCGAGTCTGGCCATTTTTCCCAACCCATTTGAATTTAATCAAAGACTAACATGCTTAAAAAAACAATCATGGGAAAAATCTTTTCATACTTAAATTTGTCCTCAATTCTTATGCTTACATTATAGTAAATTAACCTGGAAAAATTCTCTTTGTAAAATTCTCTTTTTACTAGGAACATCCAGAGGTCCCATATTCATAATTATGTGTGAGTATTAATATTATA
>NW_027754849.1:0-4274 GCF_054177405.1 Leptonychotes weddellii | reverse complement strand
GAGAAACAATGAGAGTAAATGTAGGCTTAGCTAGGAAAGAGCTAGTCATGGGCATGGTGTAAAGCGGATGGAGAAAGAGCCTCTGCCCACTCAACCCTGGACCTTTTTTTTTTTTTTTTAAAGATTTTATTTATGAGAGAAAGAGAAAGAGAGAGAGCAAGCACAAGCAGAAGGGAGGGGCAGAGGGAGAGGGAAAAGCAGGCTTCCCGCTGAGCAGGGAGCCCGATGCAGGACTCGATCCCAGGACCCTGGGATCATGACCTGAGCTGAAGGCAGACAGGCAGACGCTTAACCGACTAAGCCACCCACGTGTCCCTAGAAATGCATTATTGGGAGATGCTTTATTTTTAAAATAACTGAAATACATTTTTTGTTTTCAGAGTGCCTGAGACAAAAAGAAATGTCCTTGGCATTAAATACAATATACATGCAAATAAATCCTGCTAATGCTTTCTGGTAAATAAGTCAAACAACAGTGAAATTTCCAGTATGTTCTCCATTAGAATGCCTTACATTCTCCATTAATTTTCATTCCACCTGTGGATTCTCAAAATTCTCCCATTCATTTTGAGAATTCTAGAGAGAAGTTTGTGGCTTGATGACAAGCAAATAGGCATAGTTCAGTGTTCTGAACCCTCAACTTAACAGTATGAAGAATTCAGCTCCTGATGTTCTAGGGACAGCTAATATTTGCATGGAATAAGCTGTTTGATCTAATTCTTCCTATCTTTTAAGTAAAGGCTCTCTGAGGTGAAAACAAATTTATAATGCATGATATACATGTGGGCAAGTTAACGTTTACCATTGTGAATGGTAGGGAAAATGAAGGATTTAACCAGAGCTGGTATTAAAGAAAACTCACAAGTGAAAATCTCTCTCCCTCTCTCTCAACTGCTCATCACTTCAATATACGCTGAACAACCAGGATTGTTTTTTTTAAAGATTTTATTTATTTATTTGAGAGAGAGAGAGCAAGAGAGCACAAGCAGGGGGAAGGGGCAGAGGGAGAAGGAGGCTCCCCACTGAGCAGGGAGCCAATGTGGGGCTTAATCCCATGTTACACTGCCTTACTTAGCTCATTAAGATGCCATGCTGAGCAGTCTTCTCATTCAAGCTGTCTTTTGCTGTGATTTTTCTTTTCTGCCTTCTTTTTAATCTTCTTTCCCACTTCACCCAATACCAACCATTCTTGTCCTAAATTCCATTCTCTCTGAATGTTTCCAGGTGTCCAGAATTAATCTTATAAACTAAGGTGTTGATGGATAATTGCCATAGTTTCCATATCACAAAGATATTTGCATTTTAAAGGAGTAATTCTAGAGGTGGAATGCCCTGTCCCAAATTAGAATTTTCAATTCTGGAATATTCAATTCTGGAATAAAGGTTTTTGTGGTCCTTCTTGGGTGACATTACCTGGGCAGGGACTTAATCTGCTTATATTGTCCATATGTAAATAGGCATGGAATGTGTAGCTATAGAACTCTGGGCGACTGCGCTGAGTTTGACAGTGTAGCTATACATGGAGTAAGGCAGATAATGACTTTTACACAGTGCATAGACTCCTTGTTATGACCCTCCACCTTGAAGATTTTTCATACAAAATGTTGAGAAATCTGTATTATTTCAACAACAGCAACAACAATAAAACCTGCATGGGGCTTCCCAGCTTCTGTGCTTTGAATAGTTTAGAGATGTTCCCTGAAATACCGATCCCTCTATCTCATTGATCCTCAAACTGAAGCATGAATCAAAAAGCCTAGAAAGCTTATTAATACACACAGAGTTTCTGTCTTAAGTGGGGCCTGAGAATTTATATTTCTAGGAAGTTTTTAGGTGCTGCTGCTGTCGGTTTGGGGACCACATTTGGAGAACTCCTTTAGCCTTTGGGGCACTTAAGTTGAGTCATCAAACAAGAGCTCAAGGAGCCACATCTGGCAGTGCTCGCTCTAATATGCCTGCTAAGCACTCAGAGGATGCTTTACTTCGAAGAAATCTACTTTAGCATCCAGCTAAAGCAGTCTAGGTTGCTGCTGGAAGAGTTACATTCAGAACACAGCATACAGCTCAAGGTGAATTACACAGGGGTGAGGGTCAGAGAGGGTAAGAAATCTGGAGATTATTTTAGGAGTAGGCTTCTCAATCTATCTGTTTGTGACATATGTTTTGTTAGTGTGTACAATCTAGCTTCAGTATGACCATTCTAAAAATGGATACATTTTCTGCAAAGTAGATGTTCTCTATTATTTTGGAATATCTCATTTACAAAAGTTTATTTGGGGGTGGGGGGCATCTGGCTGGCTCAGTTGGTTAAGTGGCCAACTCTTGATTTTTGATCAGGTCATGATCTCAGAGTCCTGGAATCAAGCCCACATTGGTGAGGCCGCAGGGTGGGTCTGTGCTCAGCAGGGAGTCTGCTTGAGGATTCTCTCTCTCCCTCTCCCTCTTCCCCTCCCACACTCATGCTCTCTCTCTCTCTAAAATAAATAAATAAATCTCTAAAAAAAGTTTATTTGGATATGAAATCTATTTGCACTACTATAAGAAGTTTTGTTACCTTAGTGAATGAGAGTAAAGGAAGTGCTTTTGGATTTTTTAAAATATAATTCCAACTTGCTAGTTTTTAAGCAGCTGTAAAAATGGGGAAATGGCTTTAAAATTTTTTATTATCTATATGTGAACAAAGTTTTTCATTTTCTGTGACTCTCAAGGATTTGAAGAAAGATCACCATAAAAATCATGATTAGGAATTGCCTGTAGCCAGCTTAATCATAAAATCAAACATAAAAATCTATTTTCATAAAAGCAAGCTCGTTTCTCACTAAAGAAAAAAATGAAAAGTCTTTATTTTGAAGTTTTATATAAATTCAATAGTTAATACTCTTTCTATCACTTTTATTTGACTTTTCTAACATTGTTATCTTACATTAAGAATGTAATTTTTTTCCCATCAAGTCCTGTATAGATACTCCCAAATCCATTCCAGTCTATTCCAGTTCTCATACAGATACAGTAATTTTTTATGTCTACTCTAACTTGAAAATGGTTGGGAGGAAATGCCATGGTCCCCACTGAATGTGGATTAGCAAGGCAGAATTTAAAATTATGCTCCCCTCAGCAGTCTGTTGCATTTCTAGACACTAACAGTGAAGCAGTAGAAAGAGAAATCAAGGAATCGATCCCATTTACAACTTCACCAAAACCATAAGATACCTAGGAATAAACCTAACCGAAGACGTAAAAGATCTGTACTCTGAAAACTATAGAACATTTATGAAAGAAAATGAGGAAGAAACAAAGAAAGAGAAAAACATTCCATGATTATGGATTGGAAGAACAAATATTGTTAAAATGTCTATTTGCCTACAATCTACTCTTTCAGTGCAATCCCTATCAAAATACCACCAGCATCTTTCACAGAGTTGGAACAGATAATTCTAAAATTTGTATGGAACCGGAAAAGACCCCATATAGCCAAATTAATGTTGAAAAAGAAAACCAAAGCTGGTGGCATCACAATTCCGGACCTCAAGCTCGATTACAAAGCTGTCATCATCAAGACAGCATGGTACTGGCACAAAAACAGACACATAGATCAATGGAACAGAATAGAGAGCCCAGAAATGGACCCTCAACTCTATGGTCAACTAATCTTCGACAAAACAGAAAAGAATATCCATTCTTGAAAAAGACAGTGTCTTCAACAAATAGTTTGGGAAAATTGGACAGCCACATGCAGAAGAATGAAACTGGACCACTTTCTTACACCATACACAAAGATAAACTCAAAATGTATGAAAGACCTAAATGTGAGAGAGGAATCCATCAAAATCCTAGAGGAGAACACAGGCAGCAACTTTTTGACCTCGGCTGCAGCAACTTCTTGCTAGACACATCTCCAAAGGCAAGGGGAAAAGGCAAAAAACTATTGGGACTTCATCAAGATAAAAGCTTTTGCACAGCAAAGGAAACAATCAACAAAACTAAAAGACAACCGACAGAATGGGAGAAGATATTTACAAATGTCTTATCAGATAAAGGGCTAATATCCAAGATCTATAAACTTACCAAACTCAGCACCCAAAACCAAAAATCCAGTCAAGAAATGGGCAGAAGACATGAACAGACATTTCTCCAAAGAAGACACACAAATGGCCAATAGACACATTAAAAAATGTTCAACACCACTCGGCATCAGGGAAATACAAATCAAAATCACAATGAGATACCTCCTCACACCAGTCAGAATGGCTAAAATTAACAAGTCAGGAAACGAC
>NW_027754848.1:0-301 GCF_054177405.1 Leptonychotes weddellii | reverse complement strand
CCGGGCGCCTGGGTGGCTCAGTTGGTTAAGCGACTGCCTTCGGCTCAGGTCATGATCCTGGAGTCCCTGGATCGAGTCCCGCATCGGGCTCCCTGCTCGGCAGGGAGTCTGCTTCTCCCTCTGACCCTCCTCCCTCTCATGCTCTCTGTATCTCATTCTCTCTGTCTCAAATAAATAAATAAAATCTTTAAAAAAAAAAGCAAAATGCTCCCCAAGATGGAGGCTACTTAGGGAAGTGTGTTAACAAAAACCTTTTCTGAGCGCTTTCTGGGGGTGAGTGTGGGGAACAGCTGTCTCCTTA
>NW_027754847.1:0-301 GCF_054177405.1 Leptonychotes weddellii | reverse complement strand
TCTTCCCTGGCTGGCCACACTGGAGTGCACCGTGACCTGCTCTTCTGGGTCCCGGGCTGCGCCGGCCTGGGCACTCGTTCTTGGAAGTGCTTTTGTTAGCAGCTGAACTAGCAGTGCGGATTTGAAAGTAATACCTATGCACTGTTGACTGCATCAGGGAGGTATCCCGTGATTTCAGTTATGGAACTAATTCCAAACAGTTTTCTATTCCAGTAGTGTATTTTCCCCTTCTTTTTCTTTTCTTTATTTTATTTTAAAGATTTTATTTATTTGCGAGAGAGAGAATGAGAGACAGAGAGCA
>NW_027754846.1:0-301 GCF_054177405.1 Leptonychotes weddellii | reverse complement strand
TGGTAGTTTGATACAACCATAGTAATATTTTCTGCATTGGTGAAGTCACTCAGAAAAGAACAAAAGCCTTAGAGATGAAGCAGGTTTAAAACTGAGCCTTCGGGGACAGGTAGGATTTAGGTAGAACAGAGCAGATAGGCATATTTCCAGTGAGGTAAATGCACAAGCAAGAGAAATAAGACACCTATATTTGTGTAAATCTGGTAAATGAGGTCTGAACCAAGAATGTGGGGAGCTACAAAACCCCAAAAAACAAACAAACAAAAAAACAATTAAAAATTATTAGGAATTAAATTGGGGA
>NW_027754845.1:0-301 GCF_054177405.1 Leptonychotes weddellii | reverse complement strand
TGGGGCGCCTGGGTGGCTCAGTCGGTTAAGCGGCTGCCTTCGGCTCAGGTCATGATCCCAGGGTCCTGGGATCGAGTCCCGCATCGGGCTCCCTGCTCAGTGGGGAGCCTGCTTCTCCCTCTCCCACTCCCCCTGCTTGTGTTCCCTCTCTCGCTGTGTCTCTCTCTGTCAAATAAATAAATAAAATCTTTAAAAAAAAGAACTTTCAAAACTCAATAAAAATGGTTAGGTTTGAGTCTGTCTTGTTATTTGTGTTCTCTTTGTTCCTGCTATTCGTTATTCCCTTCTACATTTTTTTTTT
>NW_027754844.1:0-301 GCF_054177405.1 Leptonychotes weddellii | reverse complement strand
CTCTGGGTCACCTTCCTCAAAGCTCCTGCCAACTTCCATATAAACACTTCCCTTATTACTGCGCTTACACAGTACACAGTTCACCTCTGCATGACACTGGTTTGCACGGGGCGTGTGCACCTGGATGCGGACTTTTCTACAGTAAGTACTGTCCACGCACTTTCTCTTCTTTATGATTTCTACTATTTTCTCTACCTTCGTTCATTGTAAGAACACAGTATATAGTACATGTAACATGCAAATGTGTGAAGCAACAGTTCATGTTATCAGTAAGGCTTCCAGTCACCAGGAGGCTGTTAGT
>NW_027754843.1:0-301 GCF_054177405.1 Leptonychotes weddellii | reverse complement strand
GCTCGGTCCCCCTCTTTCCCGAGAGAAGCAGGCATTCCCCGAGGGGAGCCTCTACGAGCTGGTCTGGGGTTTGTCCCCGCCGCTTAGCTCCCCGGCACTCCTGCCAAGCAGCACCTGGGGACACGTGCCTTCCATGCAGCAAACTCGGGGGGCAAACGCATTGCCCCACTGTTATGATGTTCCCGTGATGCTGCGTGTCAGTCTGGACGGTGAGATCGTGGGATGTGCAGCAGGACAGGCCCCGCGACTCGGGGAGGTCGACGGCACCCACGTGGCCCTCCAAGGAGACAGCCGGCTGCAA
>NW_027754842.1:0-301 GCF_054177405.1 Leptonychotes weddellii | reverse complement strand
TCGGATTTAGAGTTCTTCACATTTGTGCTTCCCCATAAATATCGTCCTTCTGCTATCAAAAGCATTGTCCGTGGAGCATTTCTTAGAAAAGGGCTCACTTACTGTCTCTGGATTTGCTTCCCGGCTCCTTTCAGTGTGTCAATGGCAGGGTTTCCAGACAACAACCAGAACTCATATTCCTTCTTCAAAGGTTTTTTAACGATCCGTGCTGAAACAGAGGATTGCACATCACCAGCAACAATCACCAAGCAAGTGATTGGTGATTAGGACTGCTGTCCAGCGGAAAGCAACTAACTGTAAA
>NW_027754841.1:0-301 GCF_054177405.1 Leptonychotes weddellii | reverse complement strand
TGTCCATCAGAGAGCTTCCCAAGGAGGGACCTGGGCAACTGCTGTATTGCTGATTCCTCCTGAGGACGGAAGCCCTCAGATCAGAGCTGGGGCTCATTGTAATCACTGCAGATCACACATTTGCAATGCAAAACAAGTTGAGAACCAGATTTTCAGGGATTCCCTGGATGTTGGAGAAGCATGGATGTTGGATGTGGATCTGTTTTTGTTTTTTTTTTCTCAGATAGCTTAGGAAAGATAAATTTGGACCAAAAAATCCAAGACTATAGAGAAGTAGACTTTTTATCAGCTCTGCCCTTCC
>NW_027754840.1:0-301 GCF_054177405.1 Leptonychotes weddellii | reverse complement strand
CTGATGAGAGAGTTGTTGCTATTCCTTTCTTCGATCTCCTGTTGGGTTTGTAGGTGTTCAGAATGGTTTGATCCCTATCCAGCTGAATTCCTGAGAGGAGACGGAATCCAGGTCTCCTACTCCTCCGCCATCTTGCTCCGCCCCTAAATGTAATTTTTGATAGTTTGTTTTGAGATTTCACAATGATATATTTTAGTTTTGGACTTCGGACTTTTATAATTCTTTCTTTACTGATCACTCAGAGAGAACTTGTGTACTCCATTCTAGGAAATGTTCTTGCATTCTTTTTGTGTGATAATGT
>NW_027754839.1:0-301 GCF_054177405.1 Leptonychotes weddellii | reverse complement strand
CCCAGGACCCCAGGATCATGACCCAAGCAAATGCTTAACCAACTGAGCCACCCAGGCATCCCTCAAATATTTTCTTTCTTATGAAAATGTGTCCTGGCGTGAGTGGGGGGTGGAGAATAGGGGGAGGTGAGGGAGGGAGCAGCACCTGTGGGGTGAAATAGGAAGGGCGGGAGGAAGGGTCTTCCCTACCAAAGCCCTACAGAACCCCAAACCTTGCTAGTAAAATGTGGATAGGAAGTCCTGAGCTTGATCATGTTTAAAGGTCTGTGAGAAAGTAATTGTTGGGAGAGCGCGGTATCAC
>NW_027754838.1:0-4274 GCF_054177405.1 Leptonychotes weddellii | reverse complement strand
AGGATCATAGGGAAAGGGAGGGGGAAAATGAAGCAAGACGAAATCAGAGAAGGAGACAAATCATAAGAGACTCTTAATCTCAGGAAACAAACTGAGGGTTGCTGGAGTGGAGGGCGGTGGTAGGGATGGGGTGGCTGGGTGATGGACATTGAGGAAGGTATGTGCTATGGTGAGTGCTGTGAATTGTGTAAGACTGATGAATCACAGACCTGTACCCCTGACAGATAGTACATTATATGTTAATAGAAATAAAAATAAATTAAATAAAGCTTTAAAATGTTATTTTTTCCTCCTCTCCACTTAATGCTATTGATTGGGTTTGGATGAGGGGACCACAGAAATTAGACCCTTATCCTGTGTCCTGTTTTCTATACCTTAAGCAGCACTTGGAATCATGAAAAATTCTTCCCCTACCTACCGTGAGAATATGAGGCTGACCTGTTGCTCCAGATGTCTATCATAAGCAAGGCATTTGCTTTCTTGGATGTAATGTTTTCTTATTAGACTGATTGTCAAGACTTTCATCTGATGTGTAACAAGATAGAAGCCAGGAACTGGTAGAATCTGATTGATTTTCTGATTTGCCCCAATGCATGGCATAGTCAACAATTAGATTAGCTGTTTCACAGAGTGTCCCCATTTCCAATCTCCCCCTGGGAAGAAGCAACCCTGGGGCAGTTCCTGTGGTGACCATGCCCCAGCCAGTCCCACAGGCATAAACACACTTGCCCCACCAGCTCTTTTGAATTTTAGTTCCTGGACTATAATAAGGAAAAAGAACATGTAAACAGTGAGTCAATTGCTAATCATGAATCAGCCTGCAGTGATGAAGAAACAATGAATATAACTTTAAAAAATTTTTTTCCTCAAGAATAAGCAATTCCTTATAACACTGTACATTAACTATATTGGAATTTAAAATTAAAAATAAAAAGAGTAAGTAATTCTTGTACTATTAGAGAAAACTTCTATATCTTGACCATAAATACAGGAAAAAAGATAATTTCCTGTTTAAAAGCACTGTTTTGAGAATTAATTAAAATAAAGTATCTGTGAGGGTCACTTACCCAGCAAATTACCTTTCCATATAAAGATAAAACACGTAGGCATTTGGTGTCATTAATATCACAAGAAACAAACAGAAGGTGAACTCTTAAAAAAAAAGTGAACTCATAAAAAGTAAACTCTTAAAAACAGTGGATTTTACCTGAAAGGAGGCTTTACTATCATTTTACTTTTTTTTTTTTAAGATTTTATTTATTTATTGAAACAGAGAGAGACACAGTGAAAGAAGGAACACAAGCAGGGGGAGCAGGAGAGGGAGAAGCAGGCTCCCCGCGGAGCAGGGAGCCCAATGCAGGGCTCAATCCCAGGACCCTGGGATCACGACCTGAGCCGAAGGCAGACGCTTAACTGACTGAGCCACCCAGGCGCCCCATTATCATTTTACTTTTAAGGACTTTCTACCCTTATATTACTAAGACTTTAAAAATAATTCACTAAGACTACTATATTTAAGCACTGCTTTTTCATAAAGTCTACCAGATAAACTTTAAACAAATATTTTGGTCACAGTTAATTCTTGCTTAATAACTAAAATACATTGTCGGGGCGCCTGGGTGGCTCAGTCGTTAAGCGTCTGCCTTCGGCTCAGGTCATGATCCCAGGGTCCTGGGATCAAGCCCCGCATCAGGCTCCCTGCTCCCGCGGGAAGCCTGCTTCTCCCTCTCCCACTCCCGCTGCTTGTGTTCCCTCTCTCGCTGTGTCTCTCTCTGTCAAATAAATAAAATCTTTAAAAAAATAAAAAAAAAAATAACTAAAATACATTGTCAATGCATTGTTAATTTCATCTAACTTGTGACTCAAAGATCTCATTTTTTAATTAGAACATTACTTCTTATCGCTACCACATTATAGTCTTTGTGTAAGTGCTCCTTCATGATAGATGGAAACTGATTTCCAAGAACTTAGGTTAATGAGAACACTATTTCCCAAGGTCCTATGGATTATTTCACATTGTAGCCTTAATCCTACTGATTGACAATAGAAGCCCAGATTCACCCTTGCCCAGGAGTAGTCCCCCATGGCTGTACAGGGGAGTAAAAGCCTACCCTCCTCAAAGGCTTTAAGGTAGCATTCAGCTCACCTTGTCACTCAATGGCGAGTTCACCTGATTGAGTCTAACGTGTGACAAAGTAAATGTTCACAGGATGATTTAAAATTCTGTTTTATCTAAAACTTCCTTCCCCCCTCCCTTTGTAATTTTATATGATATACCTCTTTTATTGAACAGCCAGCCTTTATCAGCATGAAGCCAGGCTTTGACCAATGAGGACATGGACAAACAGTTTCTTTTTCTCCCCAGAGTTTCTTTGATCCACTTTATTAAAGGAAAACTGAGAAAAGGTTTTTGGTGAAAACATCTGTAGTTTTGTAGGCACATAAAGTGCTATGGACCAGGATCAGAATTTACTTGTTTCTGTGTTTCCTTCAGTATCTTAGAATCAATATGCATCCCCAGGGAAAGGATCTCCAGATGTTAGCAGTCTTCTGAAGATTCCAATCCAGTAGTACCTTTGCCAAAGGAGTCCTGCAAAAGCCTTAGAGGAGCCCCATCCTTCCTGTCAGTCACGGGGCCCTCTTGGCTGCAGGTACCAGATTTAGCCTATGTTTCTGTCACAGTAGGGAGCTGCATAGGCAGGTTTGATTGTAAATACTGGATATTCTAATAACATATATAAACCGCGGGTAATAAACTTCTCACCTAGAGAACAGGAATCTCAAGTGAGAGAAGAATATGTGGATAGTTGTTGGATGTTTCACTTTTTATCACATCTTTGTGTTATAATTATTACTCCAAAGCAGAACTGGTACACAGAAGCTTAACATGTGGAGGAATGCTCTTGTTTATGCCTCTGCCCTTACATTGCCCTAGAGCTTCTCATACCTATCAAAGGAGAAAAAGTGAAGGATGTTTTCTCTAAGAGAAAGAAAACAAAAGGAACCACTGAAAAACTTTAACTACCTCTAACCCTTCATGGCCACTCATGATAACAAAGGAAAAATAGGTAGCAGTGGGCAGGGGAAAGGTCCTCTCTTAAAACTTGTTTTGCTTGGGTGAACAATCAACTCACGGCACAAGGGGCGGGGAATAAAGATGATAAGGAACATATTAGAGCTAAAAAGTAGGAGCAAAGGAAGACGAGCTTTTCTTTTCCACATAGGCATATTCCAACATGTAAACTATGTTATTTTTTAGTAGGTTGGGTGAACTGAAAATAAGCAGCTGTGCATACTTCTGGATATTTGGTCTCGAGCTAAGTCTAATTTCAAGGGCATGGCCTCACACAAAGACATCAGTGTTTCTAGGCATAAAGAGTATCTAAGGAGCTATTTTTTTTTTTTGTATAAAACTGTATCTTCTTTATTTTGCATACTTTAATCTCAGAACAAAATAAACAAAAAAAAACCCCACAATACACATCCAAACCCCGTCAAATATCGGAAGGGACAGGGCTTGAGGGCCTTCTTTCCTGCCTCAAAGACAGGACCAAGAGAGAAAAAAACCACTAGACATCAGCAGAGGGAACCAGGTGAACCGGGGCCACTCAGGGCTGCGGGGGAGCCATGGGGACACTATACAGAGGGCACAAGGTCTGCAGGTAGAACTAATCTACTTCTTCCATGCGAGAGGCATCCTCATCACCCTCAAGGGGGGGGATCTCATCAGGAACAGCAGCACTGGGTTCCTCTGCAGTCACTTCATCTTCATCAATGCCCAGGCCTAGCTTGATCATGCGGTAGATGCGGTTGGAGTGAGTCTGGGGATCCTCGAGTGAGAAGCCGGAAGACAGCAGAGCCGTTTCAAACAGCAGCACCACCAGGTCCTTGACTGCCTTGTCGTTCTTGTCCGCCTCGGCCTTCTGCCGCAGCGTTTCCACGATGGGGTGGTCAGGGTTGGTCTCCAGGTGCTTCTTGGCCATCATATAGCCCATCGTAGAGTTGTCCCGAAGGGCCTGGGCTTTCATGATCCACTCCATGTTGGCTGTCCAGCCGTAGGTGCTAGTCACAATGCAGCAGGGTGAAGACACTAGCCTGTTGGAGATTGTCACCTTCTCAACCTTCTTATCCAAGATTTCTTTCATGAGTTTGCAGAGGTTCTCGAACTTGGCCTTGCTCTCCTCCATTTTCTTCTTCTCCTCTTCATCCTCAGGCAGCTCCAGGCCCTCCTTGGTAACAGAGACCAGACTCTTCCCGTCAAACTCCTTGAGCTG
>NW_027754837.1:0-301 GCF_054177405.1 Leptonychotes weddellii | reverse complement strand
ACCTCGCGCAGCCCCTCCTCTCTCCCCTCCCCCAGGCTCCCCAGGGAGGGGGTGCCAGGTCCTGACAAGCCAAGATGAGCCAAGGGTGTCCTGATACTTCCACAATGCTTCAACAGCTTGGTAATATTTATGGTCTTCGGACTGTAGATTTTGAACGTAGTATAGTATTCATGACTTTCTCCTTCCATTTCTCTTTTTTAATCCAAATAAAGCCTGGCTAGTTTCACTTACTCACCAGCCTCTGCGCCAGTTGTGGAATACACCAAATGGAGTGAATGGGGACTTGCAGTAAACCTTTTCA
>NW_027754836.1:0-301 GCF_054177405.1 Leptonychotes weddellii | reverse complement strand
TGCACCACCATCCAGGCCCTATGTCTCCATCCTTTCCATAAATACATTTTTAGCGACTTTCTCAGACACCTCACTCACATCCTGACACGGAACATCTAGAATGTTTTTCATCTGCCAGTCAAACGACCCTCTTTAAAAGCTGCAATCTTATTTCTGGCAGGAATTGTTCTTAGTGAACCGAAGCTAGTGCCTTTGGGACGCAGAATCCCCCACCCCCCTTTTTTTAACAGCTGACAAAACTTTTAATGAATTCTTTTCAGCATCATGCTGGGAATGATGACAAGTTCACTGGTACTACCTC
>NW_027754835.1:0-301 GCF_054177405.1 Leptonychotes weddellii | reverse complement strand
TGCATGGAGCACTGGGTGTTATACGAAAACAATGGATCGTGGATCACTACGTCAAAAACCAATGATGTATTGTATGGTGACTAACATAACATAATAAAATTAAAAAAAAAAAGAAAAAAAAGACCCTGGCCTCTCCAGACAGTGCCGTGCTTCCCACTTCAACCACAGCACCGCCACCCAGCCCCCACACCTCTCCTTTACTTCCCATGCCCCACCCCGGGGGGCCTCTGAGAGAGGAAGGCACCGCCTTGTACAACATGGGGAGGAGGACGGTCAGGTTTCTGCAGATCCCCCTCCGCTG
>NW_027754834.1:0-301 GCF_054177405.1 Leptonychotes weddellii | reverse complement strand
GGGCTGAGGGTGAGGGATGTAGACGTGGCCGTGGACGAGGACGGGGTGGCCCCTCACCCTCCTCTCAGAGCTCTCAGGGAGGTGAGGACCACGCTGGGAGAGGTCGGGGTCAGGTCATCTGGGGAAGCCCACCTTGGAGACACACAGGAGTCCCTGCTCCTGCCGAGAGTCAATGCGGGGGCACCCGAGGGAGGAGTGAGTGACTCCCAACCCACCCCTCGGGACAAGGAAGTGATGACCCAGGAATCTGTCCAGCCCCTACCTGGCGGCCCTGGGAACCCTGGGCGGGGCCTGCCAGGTT
>NW_027754833.1:0-301 GCF_054177405.1 Leptonychotes weddellii | reverse complement strand
AGCCTCCGTTCCCTCCTGTCAATGGGACAGTATCCATTGCCCCGACTGCCTCTGAGGGGGTAAGAGTGTGAGGGCACAGAAGGGGTTTGAGGGGCTCCTGTACTGTCCACTTACGCAGACCCCGACTTTGTCGCTCCAGCACTCGTGTCAGTTCATCTTCAGGAGACCAAGCAACTCATTCTTCGCTCAAGAAATGTAATGAGATACTGCGGACACGGTTAGGAACATTTCGCAACCTAGTGAAAAACGGGATGGTCTGTGGCTATCAAGAAGGGAAGAGTCTCTGCAAGGTCGGTTCCTG
>NW_027754832.1:0-301 GCF_054177405.1 Leptonychotes weddellii | reverse complement strand
CTGTAGCTTTCATATAAATAGAGCTAATAAATGGGGCACCTGGGTGGCTCAATTGCTTAAGCGTCTGCCTTCGGCTCAGGTCATGATCCCAGGGTCCTGGGATTGAGTCCCACATCAGTCTCCCTGCTCGATGGGGAGTCTGCTTCTCACTCTCCCTCTGTCCCTCCCCCGTTCATGCTTGCTCTTTCTGTCAAATAAATAAATAAAATCTTTTAAAAATTAAATGAGGGGCGCCTGGGTGGCTCAGTCGTTAAGCGTCTGCCTTCGGCTCAGGTCATGATCCCAGGGTCCTGGGATTGAG
>NW_027754831.1:0-301 GCF_054177405.1 Leptonychotes weddellii | reverse complement strand
GAGTTTGTAGGTGTTCAGAATGGTTCGATCCCTATCCAGCTGAATTCCTGAGAGGAGACAAAATCCAGGTCTCCTACTCCTCCGCCATCTTGCTCCGCCTCCGAAATGCAATTTTCTTGTAGGATATTTTCCTACTATATATTCAAAGTATAAAAGTGTGCATGCTCATGAAACCATGCATTCCCTTAACCCATAATTTCACTTATGTTTTTATTAAATGCTTCCCTATAATGTTCTTTGAATTTATATATACATGGATTCATATAATTATTTACACATACAGACTTTTTTTCTGTACTTC
>NW_027754830.1:0-301 GCF_054177405.1 Leptonychotes weddellii | reverse complement strand
TGGGGCGCCTGGGTGGCTCAGTTGGTTAAGCGACTGCCTTCGGCTCAGGTCATGATCCTGGAGTCCCGGGATCGAGTCCCGCATCGGGCTCCCTGCTCAGCGGGGAGTCTGCTTCTCCCTCTGACCCTCCCCCCTCTCATGTGCTCTCTCTCTCATTCTCTCTCTCTCAAATAAATAAATAAAATCTTAAAAAAAAAAAGTCTACAAGAACCTTTACATTATTGTTACATTATCGTAATACTATATCATTATAATTATCATAAATATAGCATATTATAATAGTATATAAATCATAAATATA
>NW_027754829.1:0-301 GCF_054177405.1 Leptonychotes weddellii | reverse complement strand
GTGCGCAAAGCCCTTACTTAGCACAACTCCTGGCTCAGAGTCAGCGCTCCATGAACATTTGCTCAGCGATTGAGACTGAGCCCCGAGTAACTGTAACACTAACACTTGTTTCCTCCAGCTGGATTCTCTGCGCTTCGCCCTAATGCTGAAGATCTTCTAGCTCTTCCCCAGTGAATGACAGGTAGAAAATGTTCTGACCCCAAGAAGAAACCCGGTGCACTCCCCGCGCACCCATGACTACAATTCCCGGAAAGCATTGCGGTGCGCCTTTACGCCCTTTTCAGTTTAGTTCAGCCACCAA
>NW_027754828.1:0-301 GCF_054177405.1 Leptonychotes weddellii | reverse complement strand
CAGACTTCCCGCTGAGCAGGGAGCTGATGTGGGGCTCGATCCCAGGACCCTGGGATCATGACCTGAGACGAAGGCAGATGCTTAACCGACTGAGCCACCCACGCACCCCCCAAAGCATAAAATTAACCAAAGCATCAAAAGTAGCAAAGATCCGATGCAATTCAGTAAATTCTTAACACCTGGGGAGTCTTAATCATAAGACTTAGCTATTGAAATTATTGTATTTCATCCCATACACATAACCTAAGGCAATACAGGCTTTGATGGTACCAGTCCTGATATATTCTTTGGAGAGTATACA
>NW_027754827.1:0-4275 GCF_054177405.1 Leptonychotes weddellii | reverse complement strand
GCGCCTGGGTGGCTCAGTTGGTTAAGCGACTGCCTTCAGCTCAGGTCATGATCCTGGAGTCCCAGGATCGAGTCCCGCATCGGGCTCCCTGCTCGGCAGGGAGTCTGCTTCTCCCTCTGACCCTCCTCCCTCTCATGCTCTCTGTCTCTCATTCTCTCTGTCTCAAATAAATAAATAAAATCTTAAAAAAAAAAAAAAAGTAACTTAGAAGCATCTCGCTTGATACTTAGGTTTCTGACCTTGTAGATGTTCAGCACCTGAGACTGAGATTATTTTTGCAAAATACACTTGATTTCACAATTCTAGGTGTAGGTCAACAATTGTTTTTGCTTCCATTTGTATTGCTTTCTAGGAACTTCAGGGCCCTGGATACACCTCAAATACTTCTGTGAAGCCTCGCATTCTACAGCCATCCTCAGCTGTGCGTTCTCATTCTAACGTACCGTCATCCCAGTCCACAGCCAGCTTCCTGTCTCATGTAAGCAACTAGTCTCATAATCCCTGAGGCAAATGACCTAATATGCAAATAATTTTAAATTGAGAAGAACTTCATTGAAAAATACATCTGTAGTTATGACATTTTCAATTACTAGATTTTAGATTTATACAGACCAGATGAGTGAAAATGTTTACTTCACTATTTGGTGTTTCCTCTGGGGAAGACAGATGAAATAGTCAGTGGGATTAATGTTAACAATAATTGGGTTTTTTTAAGTTTTCATTTTAATTCCAGTGTGTTAACATACAGTGTTCTATTAGTTTCAGGTGTACAATACAGTGATTCAGCACTTCCATACATCACCTGGTGCTCATCACAAGTGACCTCCTTAATCCCCATCACCTATTTAACCCATCTCCACCCCCCCACCCTGGTAGCCATCAGTTTGTTCTCTATAGTTAAGGGTTTGTTTCTTGATTTGTCTGTCTCTCTTTTTTTCCCTTTGCTCATTTATTTTGTTTCTTAAATTGCACATAGGAGTGAAATCATATGGTATTTGTCTTTCTCTGACTGATTTTCACTTAGCATTATAGTCTAGCTCTATCCATATTGTTGCAAATGGCAAGATTTCATTCTTTTTGTGGCTGTGTCATATCCCATTGTGTGTGTGTGTGTGTGTGTGTGTGTGCATTGATTTTTGTATCCTGAAAATTTACTGAATTCGCTTGTCAATATATATATATAAAACTTCTTTATCCATACATCAATCGATGGCCATCTGGGCTGCTTCCATTTCTTGGCTATTGTAAATAATGCTGCTATAAACATAGGGGTGCATGTATCCCTTTGAATTAGTGCTCTTATATTCTTTAGGTAAATACCTAATAGTGCAATTGCTGGATAATAAGGTAGTTCTATTTTTAACTTTTTGAGGAACCTCCATGCTGTTTTCCACAGTGGCTGCAGCAGTTTGCATTCCTACCAGCTGTGTATAAGTGTTCCTTTTTCTCCATATCCTCACCAACACCTGTTGTTTCTTGTGTTGATTGATTTTAGCCATTCTGACAGGTGTGAGGTGATATCTCGTAGTTTTGATTTATATTTCCCTGATGATGAGTGATGTTAGGCATTTTTTCATGTGTCTGTTGGCCATTTGGATGTCTTCTTTGGAGAAATATCTGTTCATGTCTTCTGCCTGTTTTTTCATTGGATTATTTGGTTTTGGGGTGTTGAGTTGTATAAGTTCTTTATATATTTTGGACACTAACCCTTTATTAGATATGTCATTTGCAAATATCTTCTCCCACTCAGTAGGTTGCCTTTTAGTTTTGTTGATTGTTTCCTTCACTGTTCAGAAGCTTTTTATTTTGCTGTAGTCCTGATAATTTATCTTTGCTTTTGTTTCCCTTGCCTCAGGAGACATATCTAGAAAAAAGTTGCTTCGGCTGATGTTAAAGAAGTTACTGCCTATGTTCTCTTCTAGGATTTTTATGGCTTCAGCTCTCACATTTAGGTTTTTAATCCATTTTGTGTTTATTTTTGTGTATGGTGTAAGAAAGTGGTCCAGTTTCTTTCTTTTGTATGCTGCTGTTCAGTTTTCCCAACACCACTGGTTGAAGAGACTGTCTTTTTCCCACTGGATATTCTTTCCTGCTTTGTTGAAGATTAATTGACCATATAGTTGTGGGTTTATTTCTGGGCTTTCTATTCTGTTCCATTGATCTATGTGCCTATTTTTGTCCCAATACCATACTGTTTTGATCACAACAGCTTTGTAATATAACATGAATGCCAGAATTACGATGCCTCCAGCTTTTCTTTTTCAAGATTGCTTTGACTATTTGGGGTTTTGTGGTTCCATTCAAATTTTAGGATTGTTCGTTCTAGTTCTGTGAAAAAAATGCTGTTGGTATTTTGAAAGGGATTGCATTAAATGTGTAGACTGCTTTGGGTAGTACAGATATTTTAATAGTATTTGTTCTTCCAATCATGAGCATGGAATTTCTTTCTATTTCTATTTCTATTTCTTCAGTTTCTTTCATCAGTATTTTATAGTTTTCAGAGCAAAAGTTCCTTTCACCTCTTTGGTTAGGTTTATTCCTAGGTATCTTATTATTTTTGGTGCAACTGTAAATGAGATTGTTTTCTTAATTTCATTTTCTGCAGCTTCATTATTGGTGTTTAGAAATGCAACAGATTTCTGAGCATTGATTTTTGTATCCTGAAAATTTACTGAATTCGCTTGTCAATTCTAGCAGTCTTTTGGTGGAATCTTTCAGGTTTTCTCTATATAGTATTATATCTGCAAATGGTCAAAGTTGTACTTCCTTCTTACTGATTTGGAGGCCTTTTATTTCTTTTTGCTGTCTGGTTGCTGTGGAAGTCAAAGACTTCCAATACTATGTTGAATAAAAGTGGTGATAGTAGATATCCTTGTCTTGTTCCTAACCATAGAAGAAAAGCACTCAGTTTTTCCCCATTAAGGATGATGTTAATTCTGGGTCTTTCATCTACAGCCTTTATTATGTTGAGGTATGTTCCCTCTAAATCTACTGTATTGAGGGTTTTTATCATGAAGGCATATTGTACTTTGTCAAATGCTTTTCTTACATTTTTTAAATGATTGTATGGTTCTCATCCTTTCTCTTATTGATATGATGTATGGTGGTTATTGATTTGTGAATGTTGAACTACCCTGGCAACCCAGGAATAAATCCTACTTGATCATGGTGAATGATTTTTTTAATGTATTGTTGGATTTGGTTTGCTAGTATTTTGTTGAGGATTTTTGCATCTATGTTCCTCAGGGATATTGGCCTGTAGTTCTCTTTTTTAGTGATGTATTTATCTGGCTTTGGTATCAGGGTAATGCTGGCCTCATAGAATGAATTTGGAAGTTTTCCTTTTCTATTTTTTGGAGTAGTTTGAGAAGAAGTAGTTAATCAAAAAAGTTTGATTAACTTTTCTTTAAATGTTTGGTAGAATTCACCTGTGAAGCATCTGGTCCTGGGCTTTTATTTGTTGGGAGTTTTTTGATTACTGATTTAATTTCTTTGCTGGTTATCAGTTTGTTCAAATTTTCTATTTCTTCCTGTTACAGTTCTGGTAGATTATATATTTCTAGGGATTTATCCATTTCTTCTATGTTGTCCAATTTGTTGGCATATAGTTTTTCATAATATTCTCATAATTGTTTGTATTTCCATGGTGTTGGTTGTTATTTCTCCTCTCTCATTTATGATTTAATTATTTGAGTCCTTTCTCTTTTTTTCTTGATAAGTCTGGCTAGAGGTTTTTCAGTTTTAATCTTTTTTTTTTCAAAGAACCAGCTCCTGGTTTCATTGATCTGCTCTATTGTTTTTTTAGTTTCTATATCATTTGTTTCTGCTCTAATCTTTATTTTTTTCCTTCTTTCTGGCTTTAGGCTGTTTGTTGTTCTTTTTCTAGCTCCTCTAGGTGTAAAATGAAGTTGTTTGTTTGAATTTTTCTTGCTCCTTGTGGTAGGCCTGTATTGCTATAAACTTCCCTCTTAGAACTGCTTTTGCTGCATCCCCAAAGGGTTTTGGACCATTGTGTTTTCATTTTCATTTTGTTTCCATATACTTCTTTATTTCTTCTTTTTTTTTTATTTTTTTAATTTTTTTTTTTTAAAGATTTTATTTATTTATTTGAGAGAGAGAATGAGATAGAGAGAGCATGAGAGGGGGGAGGGTCAGAGGGAGAAGCAGACTCCCTGCTGAGCAGGGAGCCCGATGCGGGACTCGATCCTGGGACTCCAGGATCATGACCTGAGCCGAAGGCAGTCGCTTAACCAACTGAGCCACCCAGGCGCCCTC
>NW_027754826.1:0-301 GCF_054177405.1 Leptonychotes weddellii | reverse complement strand
AAAGAATGTTCTGGCAAGCCCCAACACCAGGGCATGCCATGTCCCAGCAGATCTGCCTTAGAAAGGTACAAGAAAGGTACATCCTTTATTTAGTTTTTTTTTATTCTTATGTTAATCCCCATACATTACATCATTAGTTCTAGATGAAGTGTTCCATGATTCATTGTTTGTGCATAACACCCAGTGCTCCATGCAGAACGTGCCCTCCTCAATACCCACCACCAGGCCAACCCATCCTCCCACCCCCCTCCCCTCTAGAACCCCCAGCCTGTTTTTCAGAGTCCATCCTCTCTCATGGTTC
>NW_027754825.1:0-301 GCF_054177405.1 Leptonychotes weddellii | reverse complement strand
CCTTTTAATATGGTAGCAATACATCTTTTTTTTTTTTTAAAGATTTTGTGTATTTAGTTAGAGAGAGAGCAAGATTGGGGGGAGAAGCATAGGGAGAGGGAAAGAGAGAATTTTAAGCAGTCTCTGCGCTGAGTGTGAAGCCCAATGAGGGGCTCAGTCCCACAATCCAGAGATCATGACCTGAGCCGAAATCAAGAGTGGGCCTGTTAACCTACTGAGCCGCACAGGGGCCCCAGGGGCAGTAAGAATTTTATACAATGATAATCTTCGAGTAGTAGGAGTAAATATATTTTTGTCATTA
>NW_027754824.1:0-301 GCF_054177405.1 Leptonychotes weddellii | reverse complement strand
TGGCATTAGATTTTATCATGTAACTTTGCATTTTGGTCATCAGACTAATTTTTGAATGGGATTTCTTTTTGTTAGCTTTCCTTGTTGTTTTCTAACTCTTGTCCTGTGGTAGGCAGAATTTCTATGAAGGGCCCCTATAGTGGGCTTTATGGTCATGCCAAAAAATATATGTCCATATCGTAATCCCTGGAACCTGTATGACTTTATATGGTAAAAGATGTGATTAAATTAAGGATATTGGAAAAGAGGAGCTTATCCTGGATTATCTGGGTGAGTCCTAAATACATTCTCATGTATCCTT
>NW_027754823.1:0-301 GCF_054177405.1 Leptonychotes weddellii | reverse complement strand
AAAGATTTTATTTATTTGACAGAGAGAGACACAGCGAAAGAGGGAACACAAGCAGGCGGAGGGGGAGAGGGAGAAGCAGGCTTCCTGCAGAGCAGAGAGCCCGAGGCGGGGCTTGATCCCAGGACCCTGAGATCATGATCTGAGCCGAAGGCAGACGCTTAATGACTGAGCCACCCAGGCACCCTCTATTTTTTTTTTTTTAAGATTTATTTTTTAAAGTAATCTCTACACCCAAAGTGGGGCTCAAACCCACAACCCTAAGATCAAAAGTCGCACGCTCCATTGACTGAGCCAGTCAGAT
>NW_027754822.1:0-301 GCF_054177405.1 Leptonychotes weddellii | reverse complement strand
TTGGACAATACTATAAATGTGTTCTAAAGTGATCAAGAGAATTAAAGCAATTTAATTTTTTGCTTGTGAGAACCATCCCTAGTGTTATTCTTCGTTTTTTAAAAGTCATATTGAATTTTATTTTTTTATTTGTTTTTTGGTTTGGGTTTTTTTAAAATTTCTATTCTTTTATTTTATTTATTTTATTATGTTCAGTTAGCCAGCATATAGTACATCGTAAGTTTTCATTGTAACATACCGAATTTTGTGATTTAGTAGAAACACAGTGCTTTGTAGAAAAAGATGTTACCATCTATGGTGA
>NW_027754821.1:0-301 GCF_054177405.1 Leptonychotes weddellii | reverse complement strand
TCAGGGCAGCCCCTCCACCCTCCACCTGAGGGGCTCTGTTCCCATCATTATTTGGTGGGGAGAGGAGTGTGTTCCATGTTCCGCTCAGGGGGCCAGAGTCAGGGGCAGAAGCTCCGGCTAACATGCCATCCACCGTCCTGATGGTGTCAGGTCGGGGTGTTGGGATACGATGCAAATGCTTGGTCTTTTAAATCTGTGTGTTCTGAGCCCTGCCCGAGGCCTGACGGCGGGGGTCTCAGGGTCTCCAGCCCCCCGTCTGAGAACAACAAGGCCAGCCGTGGCTCTGTGATGCACCACCATC
>NW_027754820.1:0-301 GCF_054177405.1 Leptonychotes weddellii | reverse complement strand
TATTGCCACAACTGATTTGCTTGGCTTTAACAAAATATAGCAAGGCCCAGATAATCCAGTGGTCAAATTTTTGGCACAAATGGCAACCAGGAAATGAAAAAGATCTTAGTGAGGCCACTAAGCTTTAAGACAAACGGCTGTTACACAGCCTTTGTCATCCTTATCCAATAACATCATGCAAAATCAGACAAAAGATTAGAAAAATTAAGATACATAGAAACCATCAGAAAGTAGTGGCTCACAGGAAGAAAAGTGAAAGCAAATAAATGCTTGGAAAGTAAACAGAATTAAAAAGGCACAG
>NW_027754819.1:0-301 GCF_054177405.1 Leptonychotes weddellii | reverse complement strand
CAGCCTCCCTTGGGAGCGGAAGCCAGCTCTCCCAGCACACAGCCCCCTTGGGGAGCTGGAGAGCAGCAACTCTGTCCACCCGCTCCTGCCGAGATGCTTCCTACCTCTCTAAGCCCTAGGACCCAGGCCCCATCTCAGAGCCTCTAGAAGGCAGGCAGGCCAGCAGGTGTCCTAGCTCACTGCCGGCCAGCACCGCCGTGGTCTGAGGGCAGAGGGTCAGACTGACCCAGGTGCCTCAGGGTTCCCAGACTTGCTTCAGCCCTGGCCTCTCTGTCCTCTGCCCATAACCTGCCAGCTCCCC
>NW_027754818.1:0-301 GCF_054177405.1 Leptonychotes weddellii | reverse complement strand
GTTCACATTTGCATTTCTCTTGTAGGTCAAGTTGAATATCTTTTCATGTATTAAGGGCCATCTTTATGTATTTTTGTGAATTGTCTTTTTGTGTTTGTTTTTTTTTTTTTGCCTATTTTTCTGTAGGATTTTTATTCTTGTTCTCCATTTTAAAAAGCTCTTTGCTTATTAGAGGTATAATGCTTTATTTCTGGGTTTTTTTTTTTTGACTTTGTATATATGGAAGTTTTAATTTTATCTATCCATCTAAATCCCCTTTATTTATTTCACCTGTCTTCCCACCCATCTCCCCACCCATCTC
>NW_027754817.1:0-301 GCF_054177405.1 Leptonychotes weddellii | reverse complement strand
TGGCCCTAGGGGGCAGTCACAAGATAGCATGATTCCAAAGGTGGTCTCTTATACCCACATGAAGGGCCTGAAGTGCTTGGCTCATAGTGGTGCCTGCATGGCCCTGGCAATATTCAGTGCTGTGATTTTTGGACCCGAGGAGTTGACTTGGACCTAGCGACTGGCAGAACCATGACACGCACCCAGAGTGGGGCTCAGGACAGGAGTACCACCCCTGGGAAGAATGATTCAGAGCATCAGTCTGGAAGGGGAGTGGAGTTCAGGGAGTAGCAGCCCAGTCCTAGCAATGATGGGTCAGGAC
>NW_027754816.1:0-4275 GCF_054177405.1 Leptonychotes weddellii | reverse complement strand
CATGCTATTCCTTATGTTCCACAAATAAGTGAAACCATATGATAATTGACTTTCTCTGCTTGACTTATTTCACTTAGCATAATCTCCTCCAGTCCCATCCATGTTGATGTAAAAGTTGGGTATTCATCCTTTCTGATGGCTGAGTAATATTCCATTGTATATATGGACCACATCTTCTTTATCCATTCATCTGTTGAAGTGTCTCGGCTCTTTCCACAGTTTGGCTATTGCAGACATTGCTGCTATGAACACTGGGGTGCATATGGCCCTTCTTTTCACTAAATCTGTGTCTTTGGGGTAAATACCCAGGTTGTGCAATTGCTGGGTCATAGGGTAGCTCTATTTTCAAATTTTTGAGGCACCTCCACACTGTTTTCCAAAGTGGCTGTACCAACTTGCATTCCCACCAACAGTGGAAGAGGGTTCCCCTTTCTCCACAACCTCTCCAACATTTGTTGTTTCTTGCCCTGTCCATTTTTGCCATTCTAACTGGTGTAAGGTGGTATCTCAATGCGGTTTTGATTTGAATTTTCCTGATGGCTAATGATGATGAACATTTTTTCATGTGTCTGTTAGCCATTTGTGTGTCTTCTTCAGAGAATATTTTTTAAAAGGAGAAGAGCAAATAGCTCTTCTTAGCACTGGAACCGGTGGGACATTTTAAAACCACTTTTAGGTTTTTTTGTTGTTGTTTTTTTACCTACAGCCCCAATCATCTGAATTGATCCTAATTATTTCACAGTAAGATCTGGGCAACAAGTTACATGTTCTCCCCAAGTAGCCACAGACTCTATATTTCATGCATTAGTCATGTTTCTTTGACAATACTATTTCTGGTAGAGTTTCAATGTCAGGTGAATGCTTTGGATAATCAGTAACCTTAAATTATGATAAACCTCTATTCACTTCTGAATCACTATTAACTTATAGCTCTTGTTTCTTTATCTGGTCTTTGGGCCTCAGATGAGTAATGGTTAAAACAGGTGTAAGCATTCACATACAATGATTTTTCTTTTTGTACCTCCACTTGGTGAGGCATCTAGCTGAGGAGTGAACCAGACACGCTCCATTGCAACCTTGCATGACTTCATCTTGTACCGATAATATTTTATACAGGAGTTTAGCAACAGCCATCAGACTTCCTACTACAGACTACATTCTGTGTGCTTCAGACTTTCTGTCACGGTCTGCAATAGCACACTTACAGTTCTGGCACTGAGTTACTGAGTTCAACCCCCACCTTAAGGCACATTCCCTATTCTAGCCATTGCAGGAAGTGAGAGTGGGACCCTGCTGTAGCTGTGAGCCATCCTGTTGTCAGTGAGAGGCAGACAGATTGGGAGATTCCCATTGCCAGAGAACAGTGGCTCTGAAAATCTGAAGCCGATGGAAAATCAAGGAAAATAATTGTAGCCCACACATGTCAAACAATTCACAAGTGTTCCAAAATGCTGTGACTCCCAAACTCATTTTCTCAGGAAATGTTTATTATACATGTAGTACAAAGCAGTATTGCATATGTAGTACATGGCAATACATGGTAAACATTTTTCATAGATTATCACATTAAATTGTCTCAAACACCCTAGAAGGAGAGTCAACAATCTCTTCCCATTTTACAAATGAAACTGAAGCTTATAAGGGTGTAGTAAATTTCTAAAGGCCATTCAGCTAAGGATATGGATCTATAACCAGTTTGTACAGTCTTAGAGCCAGTGCTATGAACCCAGGTACCGCTCTCCCTTTTATCATATGTGTTCTGGCTGCTCACATGCTTGAATTTAACTGTGGCTTCCTGTCAGTGGTCTTCACATATATGGCATTGCCTCTGGGGATTGCTCTTTTGTTGTTCTGTCCATGCCGTGAATTACTAACCTGGACTGCTTTGATTTGGATAAGTAGCCTCATCATGGGTTAGTGCGTGAGTGGTTGTCCTTTTTTTGGAGACTAATACCCATAAACGAGCAAAGTAATTTGGTAACATTAGTTTGCCTCTTTATCCCATTAGCCGATTATGGGTTTATATATAATATGCTTGTTTATGGATTGTATATGGAATCCTTCAGCAAGTTCATCCATGGAAATGAATGCGGTGAGAGTAAATTAACCAGATTCATGCGGCTGGCCAAGGCTACTGGAGCCAGCTGGCCCTAAGATCACATTTTATGCTTCTTGCCTGTCTTTGGAAAGACAGAAGTAACCATCACCCCTTTCTAATATGATATTCACTTCTTAATAGTTTTTGGATCTTGGAAAAAGGATACACCTAAGGGAAGTTTTTTCTGGAAGTCATTGAGAGAAGGCCTTATTCAAACTTGATAGTAGTTTTAGGGATGACTACCTTAGGGTTTTGACAGAAATTGTTGGATATGCTCAAATAAATCTAGAAAAACAGATGAGCCATCTCCCTTTACAGAGTCTGAATGAGTTATATTTATGTGGCTTAGATGCCAAAATGAACCCAGGCCTGGGCTATCATATTCCCTGAAAGGTTAATATGGTGTTTGTGTAGAGATAGATTGTACTAGTGGCATTTCTAGGCTAGGGGGCATGTAGGGTGTGTGGTACTGGTTGGAATGAATTCCTGTGCTCTTGGTAGCTAGGAGCCACCAGAGACCTAGTTGACCTTCCTAGGAAAATGCTGTGTGCTGATGCCTAGAAAGATGAAGCTTTTTAGGGATACAGTTAATCATCACTGGTCATTTTGGACCCAGAGATAACACTTCTGTTACTCCACTGACATATTAAAACCTGTAAACTTTGGTTAGGAATTCCTGATATCTGGAGGAGCAAAGAAAAAATTATAAAGGGAAGAAAAAGTCGGCAGGAGTGAAAGGAAAACAGCTTGGACTTAGGGAGAAAATCGCATAATAAAGTTGAGAATTCCTGATCATTCCAGAAGACGATGAGGTAAAATACACTGTCTGAAATCAAGGTTTTGTGAGTACACATTAAAGACTTACTAAAAAAGTCATATATTTGAATTCTGCTTTTATGCAGCCCTATCGAATTCATAAAAAATCAACTATTTGTTTCAGCTCTGACATGTAAAGAGTTTGGAAGTCATCATCCTTGTCCTTAAATGAAGAATTCCTACAAACAGAAAACCAATGTGTTTTCTTAAACCCATCAGAGAACTGAGGCTGCAGAGTAAACCAGTCACCCTACAATCTAGAAAGGGAGTGACTCCAGGAAGATACAGGATATGAAATATTGGGGTAGAAGTCATCAGATGCCATAGACAGGAGGAAAGTCTTTACCATAGAGCAACACAGGAAAGGAAAGTTTATCTGCTCCAGCCTCACTCCAGCCTTCCAGTGTCATCTATGAAATAATAATAATAATAAAAGCTATAGCCAACATCAGAGAGAACGCCAAGAAAACAGGTTGGGAGCATAATAACCAAGCAAGATAAATGAAGATGGGGAAAAACTATATCCCTGGTGGAGGGTCAGAGGCACTTACGAAGACCCCCAACACAGAAGCACACTGTATGCCCCAACGATGGAGACTTGATCAGAAGCTTAGAGAACACCACTCCCCCCGCCAACTTCACCACCATGCTAGCAAGCCCCCAGCAATAATAACAGTGGGTTAGAGCAAGAGCTGCAAGATGTAGAGTCTCTCTACAGGGTCTTAAAATTCAACACCCATTCATAAAAAACTAGAAGAGATCTTCCTTAATGTAATAAAGGATTTATGTGGAAAATGTACTTCTAACATCATACTTAATGGTTAGAGACTGAATGCCTTCCTTCTAAGATAATGACAGTATGCTATTGGGAAAGTATAAACACATAGATCAATGGAACAAAATAGAAAACTCAGAAATAGATCATGACAAGTGCAGTCAACTGATTTTTTTTCAGAGTGTAGGGATAGAGGGAACATTCCTCAAGTTCATAAAATCCATCTATGAAAAACCCACAGCAAATATCATCCTCAATGGGGAAAAGCTGAGAGCCTTTCCTTTAAGATCAGGAACACATCAAGAATGCCCACTCTCACCACTATTGTTCAACATAGTACTGGAAGTCCTAGCAACAGCAATCAGACAACAGAAAGAAATAAAAGGTATTCACATTGGCAAAGAAGAAGTCAAACTCTCTCTTTTCACAGATGACATGATACTTTATGTGAAAAACCCAAAAGACTCCACCCCCAAATTACTAGAAGTCATACAGCAATTCAGTAACATGGCAGGATACAAAATCAATGCACAGAAATCAGTTGCTTTCTTATACACTAACAATGCAACTGTAGAAAGAGAAATTA
>NW_027754815.1:0-301 GCF_054177405.1 Leptonychotes weddellii | reverse complement strand
TAAAATTAATTAGTTATATTGGTTATTTTTAATATATCTCTCCATTGCTTGCTTATAAATTCAAAGAGGTCAGGGATCATGGCTTTTTTTATTCAATCTAGTTATGGCAGCACTTAAAAGTATATGGCAGGGCGCCTGGGTGGCTCAGTCGGTTAAGCGTCTGCCTTCGGCTCAGGTCATGACCCCAGGGTCCTGGGATCGAGCTCCATGTCAGGCTCCCTGCTCAGTGGGGAGTCTGCTTCTCCCTCTCCTGCTCCCCCTGCTTGTGCTCTCTCTCTGTCAAATAAATAAACAAAATCTT
>NW_027754814.1:0-301 GCF_054177405.1 Leptonychotes weddellii | reverse complement strand
GACCCGCCAAAAAGCTTTGTCTATATGGGTTGTATCAATAAAAATTATATTAGAAATTAAAAACAGAAACCCTTGTTAAACATTTATCTATTAATTTACAAATAACAGTAATAAACCCATTACAAGTTAATAAATGTAACATATTCTACTGAAGAGTAATTGTTTTTGCACAACCAAAAGAAATTCTGAAAGGAGTGGCGTTCATGGTTGTGATGATAATAATGAGGATGGTGGTAATGATGATAGTGGTGGTGGTGCTGGTGATGATGATGGTGATGATGACAATGATGGTGGTGATCAT
>NW_027754813.1:0-301 GCF_054177405.1 Leptonychotes weddellii | reverse complement strand
CATTGCCCAAAATAAGTAATAAATGTATCAAATCCAACGAGAAACTCAAACATAAGCTCTATCCAGATATATTTTTCTTGGGATCTGATCTTAATTCTTGCGAAAGATTTTCCCCACCTTAGACACTTCTGTTTACAACAGACTCTTGAAGATCAAATGTGTGTGCTTGTTAGATAGAAATCTGGGCAAATGTCTAGGTGTGAGTACACATTTTGGCAGAAGTCAACATTTCTAACGTAAACATGAACTAAAATGTGCTCAGGACACCCTAGACAGCAAGCGCAGTATTTCTGGGTCATTC
>NW_027754812.1:0-301 GCF_054177405.1 Leptonychotes weddellii | reverse complement strand
TCGGATTTAGAGTTCTTCACATTTGTGCTTCCCCATGAATATCGTCCTTCTGCTATCAAAAGCATTGTCCATGGAGCATTTCTTAGAAAAGGGCTCACTTATTGTCTCTGGATTTGCTTCCCGGCTCCTTTCAGTGTGTCAATGGCAGGGTTTCCAGACAACAACCAGAACTCATATTCCTTCTTCAAAGGTTTTTTAAGCGATCCGTGCTGAAACAGAGGATTGCACATCACCAGCAACAATCACCAAGCAAGTGATTGGTGATTAGGACTGCTGTCCAGCCGAAAGCAACTAACTGTAA
>NW_027754811.1:0-301 GCF_054177405.1 Leptonychotes weddellii | reverse complement strand
ACTGCAAGATAATTTTGTCAAGAACACTAACTTCTTTCACATGGTGGTAGAGTGGGCCTTCTGTGCTGCATCAAAATGTTCAAAAGTTACATGAAGGAAGTTTGGCAGTCCTATAGCAGAATGGAAAGAGCCAAGATATCATCAACAGATGAATGGATAAGGAAGATGTGGTATATATATATATATACACACACACACAGTGGAATATTATGCAGCCATAAAAAACCCCCAAAATCTTGCCATTTCCAATGACATGGATGGAACTAGAGGGCATTATGCTAAGCGAAATAAGTCAATCAGA
>NW_027754810.1:0-301 GCF_054177405.1 Leptonychotes weddellii | reverse complement strand
TTACCTCTCTTGAGCATAGATGCAAAATCCTCAACAAATTATTAGCAAATCAAATCCAAAATAGCATGAAAAGAATTACATACATACTACCACCAAGTGGGATTTAACCTACGCATGCAAGTCTGTTTCAGCATTTGAAAATCAGTTAATGTAATACATTGCATTAATAGGCTAAAAATAACAACAACAACAAAATCACATGATCATCAATAGATGTAGAAAAAGCATTTGACATTCAATAACCATTCATTAGAAAATTCTCATTAAACTAGATAGGGAAACTGTCTCAATTTGATAAAAA
>NW_027754809.1:0-301 GCF_054177405.1 Leptonychotes weddellii | reverse complement strand
AAAAATACATGTAAACCAGAAACTACTTCTTACCTAATAAAATGTGTATCTGCTAATCTTTACTTCCTTAATTGGTTTATTTTCTAAGTGATCAGTAAATCACATGCAATCACTAATTTACATGCCCTGTTAGAAATGGTAGCTATGTGGGGCGCCTGAGTGGCTCAGATGGTTAAGCGTCTGCCTTTGGCTCAGGTCACGATCTCAGGGTTCTGAGATCAAGTCCCACATCGGGCTCCCTGCTCAGCAGGGAGTCTACTTCTCCCTCTCCCTCTGCCTCTCCCCCTGCTTGTGCTCGCTC
>NW_027754808.1:0-301 GCF_054177405.1 Leptonychotes weddellii | reverse complement strand
AGCCTCCGTTCCCTCCTGTCAATGGGACAGTATCCATTGCCCCGACTGCCTCTGAGGGGGTAAGAGTGTGAGGGCACAGAAGGGGTTTGAGGGGCTCCTGTACTGTCCACTTACGCAGACCCCGACTTTGTCGCTCCAGCACTCGTGTCAGTTCATCTTCAGGAGACCAAGCAACTCATTCTTCGCTCAAGAAATGTAACGAGATACTGCGGACACGGTTAGGAACATTTCGCAACCTAGTGAAAAACGGGATGGTCTGTGGCTATCAAGAAGGGAAGAGTCTCTGCAAGGTCGGTTCCTG
>NW_027754807.1:0-301 GCF_054177405.1 Leptonychotes weddellii | reverse complement strand
GTATTGGTTTGCATATGTGGTCCACTGTCTCAAGGAAGACTGTGGAAAGTCACCAAACATAGGACCTAAATTTAGTTGTTCATTATAGACTCCACCAAGTCGTTCCCAGACATTTCATTGTACTGTAGTACATTCATTATACCTGTGTATGCACATGTGGAAAATACTTTAAATATGCATATATAGTGGTGATAAAATACGCCCTTCAGTAATAGAATTAGAGTTTATGCATATGTGTAAAAGTATTAGGCTATATGCTTCCATGCCTTCCCATTGGTTCTTATTGTCTGTGAAAATAGAC
>NW_027754806.1:0-301 GCF_054177405.1 Leptonychotes weddellii | reverse complement strand
CACACCTGTCAGGTGGAATGCTCTTTTCTTTTGAGGAGGTTTGGAAGCAACAGGATCTATCATGCATCAATCCCCAAAGCGGCAGAAGAGTCACCCATGTGTCCCATATACAGTTTTTGCCATATCTGTATATGGCACTGAGATATTTAATATATTATTGTATATTTACTATTTCTTTGAATTAACTCACTTTTTAAAATTTTTTTTTATTGTTATGTTAATTGCCATACATTGCATCATTAGTTTTTGATGTAGTGTTCCATGATTCATTGTTTGTTCATAACACCCAGTGCTCCATGCA